>NW_027077515.1:0-49427 GCF_963924675.1 Phocoena phocoena
TGGCAGTTGGAGCCTGCTGGGAGCCTCCTTCCCGCGGTGATGAGGCCCTCTGGCGTCAGACCCTAATGGCGGGGTTCCCACATTTTCTGATACGTGCTAAGTGGTACGAGGGCACTCCTGCCAGGTTCCCATCCTCATGAGCGTGTGGGCCTTCTGTTCTGAGGTCCTAACGGCTGGGTTGCTCACACTTTCATGATGTGGGCCCTCTGCTGTGAGGTCAATCCTGCCTGGCTGGCGCACGTCGCCTTGGCGATGTGGACCCTCTGGTGGCAGTTGGAGTGTGCTGGGGCCTCCTCCCCTCAGTGATGAGGGCCTTCTGGTGTCAGGCCCTAAGTGCTGGGCTCCACACATTTTCTGATGTGTGCCCAGTGGTGCGAGTCACTCCTGCCAGGTTCCCATCCCCATGGGCATGTGGGACTTCTGTTCTGTGGTCCCAACTGCTGGGTTGCTCACAGTTTCATGATGTGGGCCCTTTGCTGTGTGTTCACTCTGGCCTGTATCCCATAGTGTCAGTGCTCTGGGCCTCCAGCTTGGAGTTTCCAACTTCTCGATTCCTCACCTTTTTTATTCTATGGGCCCTCGGTTGTGCGTCTCCTCCTGCATGCCTCACTCCCAGCCCCTTCGTGATGTGTGTCCCCTTGTTTGAGGCCACATGTGCTGTGTTCCTCACCTTTCTATAATGTGGCCACACTGGTGTGAGGACACTCTTGCCTGGTTCCCATTCCCTTGGTGATGTTGGCCCCACTGCTGTTAGGACAGTCTTGCCTGGTTCCCATCACCTTGGTGATGTTGGCCCTCTGGTGAGAGTCTGATCCTGGTTAGGTTCCTCACCCTTCTGTGAGGTGGGCCCTCTGCTCTGAGGTCACTCCTGCCTGGCTGGCACACCCCGCCTTGGCAACGTCGGCCATATGGTGGCAGTTGGGGCCTGCTGGGAGCCTCCTCCCCTCAGTGATGAGGGCCCTCTGTCCTCAGGCCCTAACTGCTGGGTTCCCACATTTTCTGATTCGTGCTAAGTGGTGCAAGGACACTCCTGCCAGGTTCCCATCCCCATGGGGATGTGAGCCTTCTGCTCTGAGGTCCCAACGGCTGTGTTGCTCACAGTTTCATGATGAGGGCCCTCTGGTGTGAGTTCACTCCTGCCTAGATCCCATAGCCTCGCTGCTCCTGGCTGCCTGCCGGAGGTTCCAACTGTGGGATTCCTCACCTTTTTTATTCTATGGTCCCTCTGTTTTGAGGATCCTCTGGCCTGCCTCACTCCAGGCCCCTTGGTGATGTGTGTCCTCAGGTTTGAGGCCACGTGTGCTGGGTCCCTCAAATTATGGTGATGTAGCCCCACTGGTGTGAGGACACTCCTGCCTGGTTCCCATTCCCTTGGTGATGTTGGCCCTCTGGTGACAGTCTGATCCTTGTTGGGTTCCTCACACTTCTGTGAGGTGGGCTTTCTGCTCTGAGGTCACTCCTGCCTGGTTGGCACACCCCGCCTTGGTGACATCGGCCTTATGGTGGCAGTTAGAGCCTGCTGGGAGCCTCCTCCCCTCAGTGATGAGGGTCCTCTGGCCTCAGGTCCTAACTGCTGGGTTCCCACATTTTCTGATTCGTGGAAGTGGGCCGAGGACACTCCTGTCAGGTTCCCATCCCCATAGGGATGTGGGCCTTCTGCTCTGAGGTCCCATCCGCTGGGTTGCTCACAGTTTCATGATGTGGGACCTCTGCTGTGAGTTTGCTGTGGCCTGGATCCCATAGACTCTGTGCTCTGGGCGGCCTACTGGCCGGTTCCAACTGCTGGATTCCTCACAACTTTTATTCTGTGGGCTCTGTTTTGTGAGGATACTCCTGCTTGCCTCACTCCTAGCCCCTTGGAGATGTGGGTCCCCTGTTTTAGGCCACATGTTCTGGGTTCCTCACCTTTCTATAATGTGGCCACACTGGTGTGAGGACCCTCCTGCCTGGTTCCGATCCCCTTGGTGATGTGGGCCCTCTGGTGAGAGTCTTATCCTGGCTGGTTTCCTCACCCTTCTGTGAGGTAGGCCCTCTGCGGTGAGGTCACTCCTGCCTGGCTGGCACACATCACCTTGGTGACGTGGGCCCTCAGTTGGGAGTTGGTGTCTGCTGCGAGTCTCCGTCCCTCGGTAATGAGGGCCCTCTTGCGTCAGACCCTAACTCCTGGGCTCCCAAAATTTGCAGATGTGCGACCTGTGGTGCGAGTACACTCCTGTCAGGTTCCCAACCCCATGGGAATTTGGGCCTTCTGCTCTGAGGTCCCAACGGCTGGGGTGCTCACAGTTTCATGATGAGGGCCCTCTGATGTGCGTTCATTCCGGCCTAGATCCCATAGGCTTGCTGCTCCTGGGCGCCTGCTGGGAGGTTCCAACTGCGGGATTCCTCACCTTTTTTATTCTATGGGCCCTCTGTTTTGAGGCTCCTCCTGCCTGCCTCAATCCCAGCCCCGTTGTGATGTGTGTCCTCTGGTGTGAGGCCACGTGTGCTGGGTCCCTCACCTTTCGATGATGTGGCCCCAATGGTGTGAGGACACTCGTGCCTGTTTCCCAGCCCCTTGGTGATGTGGCCCCTCTGGTGAGAGTCTGATCCTGGCTGGGTTCCTTACCGTTCTGTGAGGTGGGCCCTGTGCTCTGAGGTAACTCCTGCCTGGCTTGCTCCCATTGCCTTGGTGACGTCGGCCCTCTGGTGGCAGTTGGATCCTTTTGGAGACTCCTGTCCTCGGTGATGAGGTCCCTCTGGCGTCAGGCTCTAACTGCTGGGCTCCCCAGGTTTTCTGATGTGAGCCCAGTGATGCCAGGACACTCGTGAAATGTTCCCATCCCCATGGCGATATGGGCCTTCTGCTCTGAGGTTCCAACGACTGGGTTGCTCACAGTTTCCTGATGTTAGCTCTCTGGTGTTAGTTCACTCATTCCTAGATCCCATAGCCTCTGTACTCTGGGCCGCCTGCTGGGAAGTTCCAACTGCTGGGTTCCTCACCTTTTTTATTCTTTGGGCCCTGTGTTGGGAGGCTCCTCCTGCCTGTGTCACTCCCAGCCCCTTGGTGATGTAGGTCCTCTGGTTTGTGGCCACATGTGCCAGTTTCCTCATCTTTTAGTGATGTGGCCCCACTGGTGTGAGGACACTCGTGCCTGGTTCCCGTCCCCTTGGTGATATGGGCCCTCTGGTGAGAGTCTGATCCTGGTTGGGTTCCTCACACTTCTTTGAGGTGGGCCGTCTGCTGTGAGGTCACTCCTGCCTGGCTGGCACACCCCGCCTTGGCGACGTGGGCCCTCTTGTGGTAGTTGGAACATGCTGGGAGCCTCCTCCCCTCAGTGATGAGGGCCCTCTGGCGTCAGGCCCTAACTGCTGGGTACCCACATTTTCTGATATGTGCTAAGTGGTGCGAGGACACTCCTGCCATGCTCCCAACACCTTGGGGATGTGGACCTTCTGCTCTGAGGTCCAAATGGCTGGGTTGCTCGCAGTTTCATGATGTGGACCCTCTGCTGTGAGTTTACTGCGGCCTGAATCGCATAGACTTGGTGCTCTTGGCCGCCTGCTGGGAGGTTCCCATTGCTGGATTCCTCAGCTTTTTTATTCTATGGGCCCTGTGTTGTGAGGCTACTCCTGCCTGCCTCATTCCGAGCCCCTTGGAGATGTGGGTCTTCTGGTTTAGGCCACATGTGCTGGGTTCCTCACCTTTCTATGATGTGGCCACACTGGTGTGAAGACTCTCCTGCCTGGTTCTGATCACCTTGGTGATGTGGGCCCTCTGGTGAGAGTCTTATCCTGGCTGTGTTCCTCACCCTTCTGTGAGGTAGGCCCTCTGCGGTGAGGTCACTCCTACCTGGCTGTCACACGTCACCTTGGCGACGTGGGCCCTCAGTTGGGTGTTGGTGCCTGATTGGAGTCTCCTCCCCTTGGTCATGAGGGCCCTCTGGCGTCAGGCCCTAACTCCTGGGTTCCCTAAATTCTCTGATGTGTGCCCTGTGGTGCGAGTACACTTCTGACAGGTTCCCAACCCCATGGGAATGTGGGCCTTCTGCTCTGAGATCCCAACGCCTAGGTTGCTCACAGTTTCATGATGACGGCCCTCTGGTGTGAGATCACTCCGGCCTGGATCCCATAGTCTCGCTGCTCCTGGCCGCCTGCTGGGAGGTTCCAACTGCGGGATTCTTCACCTCTTTAATTCTATGGTCCCTCTGTTTTGAGGCTCCTCCTGCCTGCCTCAATCCCAGCTCCCTTGTGATGTGTGTCCTCTGGTTTGAGGCCACGTGTGCTGGGTCCCTCACTTTTCGGTGATGTGGCCCCACTAGTGTGAGGACACTCCTGCCTGGTTCCCATTCCCTTGGTGATGTGGGCCCTCTGGTGAGAATCTGATCCTCTTTAGTTCTTCACACTTCTGTGAGGTTGACCCTCTGCTCTGAGGTCACTCCTGCCTGGTTGTCGCACTCCGCATTGGCGACGTCGCCCCTCTGGTAGCAGTCGGAGCTGGCTGGGAGCCACCGCCCCTCGGTGATGAGGGCCCTCTGGCATCAGGCACTAATTGCTGGGCTCCCCACATTTTTTCATGTGTGCCCACTCTTGCGATGACACTCCTGCTTGTTTCCCTTCCCCATGGGGATGTGGGCCTTCTGCTCTGAGGTCACAACGGCTGGGTTGCTTACAGAATCACAATGAGGGCCCTCTGTTGTGAGTTCATGCCGGCCTGGATCTCATACCCTCAGTGCTCTGGGCCGCCTGCTAGGAAGATCCAACTGCTGGTTTCCACACCTTTTGTATACAATGGGACATGTGTTGTGAGGTTAATCCTGCCTGCCTCACTCCGAAACCCATGGTGATGTGGGTCCTCTGGTTTGAGGCCACATGTGCTGGGTACCTCAACTTTTGATGATGTGGCCCCACGGGTGTGAGGACACTCCTGCCTGGTTCCCATCACCTTGGTGATGTGGGCCCTCTGGGGAGAGTCTGATCCTGGCTGGGTTCCCTACCATTCTGTGAGGTGGGCCCTCTGATGTCAGGTCACTCCTGCCTGGCTAGCTCACATCGCCTTGGCGACGTGGGACCTCTGTTGGCCACTGGAGCATGCTGGGAGCCTCCTACTCCCGTGAATGATGGCCCTGGAAAAAATGCATATGCCCTTTTTGGCCAAGTGCTTCATTGACGAGGTTCTGCCACTTCTCTTATGCTTTCAGAGCAATTCACGTCTACCTCCTGAAATCGGATTCCAGCAATTCTGCCCCACTTTCAAGTCCTCTTCGCAGCCTTAATTCAATATATTTTTGTACGATTTCTGTCATTTATAAGTCTGCAGGTATGTGAATGACAGTGCCCCTGAGCTCCTTTCCTCAACTCGCTTTCTTGTGAGCTGGCCACAAAACCGCAGGATTGCTTCAGGCCCTAATCTTGTTCCAGCATGGCATGCTGAGCCTTTGGTTAATTCCTTTTCCTGTTGGGAAATGAGTGTTAAAATTGCCCGTGCATACTGGGCATATACCCTGAGAAAACCAAAATTCAAAAAGAGGCATGTACCAAAATGTTCATTGCAGCTCTATTTACAATAGCCCGGAGATGGAAAGAACCTAAGCGCCCATCATCGGACGAATGGATAAAGAAGATGTGGCACATATACACAATGGAATATTACTCAGCCTTAAAAAGAAATGAAACTGAGTTATTTGTAATGAGATGGATAGACCTAGAGTCTGTCATACAGAGTGAAGTAAGTCAGAAAGAAAAAGACAAATAGCGTATGCTAACACATATATATGGAATTTAAAGGAAAAAAATGTCATGAAGAACCTAGGGATAAGACAGGAATAGAGGCGCAGACCTACTGGAGAACGGAATTGAGGATATGGGGAGGGGGAATGGTGAGTTTTGACAGGGCGAGAGAGAGTCATGGACATATACACACTAACAAATGTAGTAAGGTAGATAGCAAGGGGGAAGCAGCCGCAAGGCACAGGGATATTAGCTCGGGGCGTTGGGACAGCCTGGAGGGGTGGAAGGGGGAGAGAGGGAGGGAGGGAGACACAAGAGGGAAGACACTGGGAGCATATGTATATGTATAGCTGATTCACTTTGTTATAAAGCAAAAACTAACACACCATTGTAAAGCAATTATACCCCAATAAAGATGTTAAAAAAAATATTTGCCCGTGCACACACCTACAGATAGTCTCCCATTGGTTCTCCTTATTCCTGTTCATCTTGCGCAGAAATTGCAAACAGTGCCAAACAGGAGGTTAAAGGCACTGACTCTCCAAATGGGGAGAGTGTAAGAAAAGGGTCTGGAATGGTGAACCTGAGTACCAGGGGACGAAAACAGACATGCATGTAAAAAGGTTTCCCAGTCACACGGTGGAGCATACTCTGGGTTTCCCATGCAAATTTTAGCAGAAGGAAGAATCCCTTGAACCTGGAGAGTTGGGAACCATGGAATGGGTACCAGGCAGTATGACATCAAAGGGTCTGCATTTGCTCACTGAACCTCACCAATGCTATCAGCCCAAAGGTTCAAGCCTTATCTCCCACCCAGCTCTGGGTGTAGATGTGGTAAACCAGGTTGCATCACATGCCCTGTGTGAGTTATTTAAGAATTGCTCTCTATTTCACTGTCATTGTGTTTTGTTTTTGAAATTTTTTTTGACACTGGGATTTATCGGATTTTCACTGCTGCGTTAATGCCGCTGTACACACTCTTGACTCTCTTACAGAGACATAAATATCCACGGGTTTTAAGATTCTTCCTAGTCAGGTATATTCCTAGGCGTTGAATATGTGGTGTTGAGTCCATTTCGTTGAGCAAGGAGTAGGTCTTGTCTATTACATATTTGGCTTATGGAACGGTATCTGTGCTAATTTCAGTCTCTGGTTTTATGCAGCACTCCAACGCACCTTTCTACATAAGAAAGCACAAGTTGGTTTTCTAAATTTGAGACTGTTCTGTTTTGTAATTCAGTTCATGTGTAGTCAAGTTTACATACTGTGTATTAGTGATATTTTATGATGTTTCTTTTTATGTGTGACTTATTTCACGTAGAATCACCATACCTGTATCCACTCACTATGCCACTACGGGCCTGATGACACAGATTTCATTGCTGAGTGATATTCCATTGTACGTACGTACCACAACTTCTTTATCCATTGTTTGCTCTCTGAGATATTTACCTGGTACTGTAAACGAGGTTCTTGTGAACAGAGAGGTCCCAAACTTTGAGGTGGCTGTGTGTTTTTGATTTTAATTTCCCTAAGCTGTAGGACCATAAGTGGAAGTGCCATAGGCTGTGTTGCTTTGTTTCTTACGTGTTTCAGGAAACACATAACACTTCTCCAGAATGGCTGTCGGCAATTTACATCATATGCATCAGCATAATAAGGATCCCTGTTTTCCATTGCCTGTCCTCCGTTTCCGGATTTTACAATTTTTTTAAATGGCCCTTTTGCCCTGGGGGGCACTGAGATTTCATTGTAGTGCAGGTTTATTTACAAGCTTCTTGGTTGGCCAAAAAGTGCGTATGCATTTTTTCCTGAATATATTTAGGGAAAAAAGCATCCGCACTTTTTGGACAAGTGCATCATTATCGACGTTCTGCCTCTTTTCCTATTCTTTAAGTGCAATTCCAGTTTAACCCTTCAATCGTTTTCCTGAATTTCTGCCCCGCTTTCAAGTCACCTTTGCAGGCTTACTTCAATATATTTTTGGAGGATAGCTGTCATTTATAACTCTGCAGGTTTGTGAATTACAGTGCCCCTGAGCTCCTTTCTTCAACTCGCTTTCTTGTGAGCTGGGCACAAAACCGCAGGATTGCTTCAGGCACTAATCTCTTTCCAGCAGGGCACGCTGAGCGTTTGGTTAATTCCTCTTCCTGTTGGGAAATGAGCATTACATTTGCCCGTGCAGACACCTACAGCTAGTCTCTCATTGGTTCTCCCTATTCCTGTTCATCTTGCACAGAAATTGCAAGCTGTGCCAAAGAGGAGGTTAAAGGCACTGACTCTCCAAGCGGGGAGAGTGTTAGTAAAGCATCTGGAATGGTGAACCCGAGGACCAGGATACGAAAACTGAGATGCATTTTAAATCGTTTCCCAATCACACGGTGGACGATACTCTGGGTTTCCCATGCATGTTTTAGCTGGAGGAAGAATCCCTTGAACCTGGAGAGTTGGGACCCATGGAATGGGTACCATGCAGTATGACTTCAAAGGGTCTGCATTTGCTCACCAAAACTCACCAGTGCTTTCAGCCTGAAGTGTCCAGCCTTATGTCTCAACCAGCTCTGGGTGTAGATGTGGTCAATCCCGGTTGCATCACATGCCCTGAGTGAATTGTTTAAGAATTGCTCTCTATTTCACTGTCTTTGTGTTTTGTTTTTGAAATTTATTTTGATAATGGGATTTATCGGATTTTCACTGCTGCGTTTATGACACTGTACACATGCTTGATTCTCTTACGGAGACATATAAATCCATGGATTTTAAGATTCTTCCTAGTCAGGTATATTCCTAGGCGTTGAATATGTGGTGTTGAGTCCATTTCGTTGAGCAAGGAGTAGGTCTTGTCTATTACATATTTGGCATATGGAAAGTTATCTGTGCTAATTTCAGTCTCTGGTTTTATGCAGCATCCCAACGCACATTTCCCCATAAGCAAGCACTAGTTGGTTTTCAAAATTTGAGACCCTGTTCTGTTTTGTAATTCAGTTCATGTGTAGTTAAATTTACATTCCGTGTATTACTGATATCTTATGATGTTTCTTTTTCTGTGTGACGTAGTTCACGTAGAATGACCGTACCTGCATCCACTCACTATGCCGCTACGGGCCTGATGACACAGATTTCATTGCTGAGTGATATTGCATTGCACGTACGTGCCACAACTTCTTTATCCATTTTTTGCTTTCTGGGATATTTACCTGATACTGTAGACGAGCTTCTTGTGAACACAGCCATCCCAAATATTGGGGTGGCTGTCTGTTTTTGATTTTAATTTCCGTAAGCTATAGGACCATAAGTGGAAGTGCCATAGGCTGTGTTGCTCTGTTTCTTACGTGTTTCAGGAAACACCATACAATTCTCCAGGGTGGCTGCTGGCAATTTACATCCTGCCAATCAGCATAACAAGGCTCCCTGTTCTCCATATCCTGTCCTACCTTTCTGGATTTTACACTTTTTTCAGATGGCCCTTTTGCCCGGGGGGGGGGGAGTGAGATTTCATTGTAGTGCAGATTTCCTTTACAGGCTTGCTTGGTTGGCCAAAAAGGGCGTATGCGTTTTTTCCTGAATATATTCAGGAAAAAACGCATACGCCCTTTTTGGCCAAGTGCATCATTGTCGACGTTCTGCCTCTTTTCCTATGCTTTCAGGGCAATTCCAGTCTACCCCCTGCAATCGTTTTCGTGAAATTCTGCCCCGCTTTCAAGTCCCCTTCGCAGGCTTACTTCAATATATTTTTGGAGGATAGCTGTCATTTATAACTCTGCAGCTTTGTGAATTACAGTGCCCCTGAGCTCCTTTCTTCAATTCGCTTTCTTGTGAGCTGGGCACAAAACCGCAGGATTGCTTCAGGCCCTAATCTGTTTTCAGCAGGGCACGCTGAGCCTTTGTTTAATTCCTCTTCCTGGTCGGCAATGAGCGTTACATTTGCCCGTGCAGACACCTACAACTAGTCTCTCATTGGTTCTCCCTATTCCTGTTCATCTTGCACAGAAATTGCAAGCTGTGCCAAACAGGAGGTTAAAGGCACTGACTCTCCAAGCGGAGAGAGTGTTAGTAAAGCATCTGGAATGGTGAACCCGAGGACCAGGATACGAAAACTGAGATGCATTTTAAATCGTTTCCCAATCACACGGTGGACGATACTCTGGGTTTCCCATGCATGTTTTAACTGGAGGAAGAATGCCTTGAACCTGGAGAGTTGGGACCCATGGAATGGGTACCATGCAGTATGACTTCAAAGGGTCTGCATTTGCTCACCGAAACTCACCAATGCTATCAGCCTGAAGTGTCCAGCCTTATGTCTCAACCAGCTCTGGGTGTAGATGTGGTCAATCCCGGTTGGATCACATGCCCTGAGTGAATTAGTTAAGAATTGCTCTGAATTTCACTGTCTTTGTGTTTTGTTTTCGAAATTTATTTTGATAATGGGATTTATTGGATTTTCACTGCTGTGTTTCGGCCGCTGTACACACGCTTGATTCTCTTCCGGAAACATATATATCCATGGGTTTTAAGATTCTTCCTAGTCAGGTATATTCCTAGGCGTTGAAAATGTGGTGTTGGGTCCATTTCGTTGAGCAAGGAGTAGGTCTTGTCTATTACATATTTGGCCTATGGAAAGTTATCTGTGCTAATTTCAGTCTCTGGTTTTATGCAGCACCCCAAGGCACCTTTCCCCATAAGCAAGCACTAGTTGGTTTACTAAATTTGACACCCTGTTCTGTTTTGTAATTCAGTTCATGTGTAGTCAAGTTTACATTCCGTGTATTAGTGATATCTTATGATGTTTCTTTTTCTGTGTGATGTAGTTCACGTAGAATCACCGTACCTGCATCCACTCACTATGCCGCTACGGGCCTGATGACACAGATTTCATTGCTGAGTGATATTGCATTGTACGTACGTGCCACAACTTCTTTATCCATTTTTTGCTTTCTGGGATATTTACCTGATACTGTAGACGAGCTTCTTGTGAACACAGCCGTCCCAAATATTGGGGTGGCTGTCTGTTTTTGATTTTAATTTCCGTAAGCTATAGGACCATAAGTGGAAGTGCCATAGGCTGTGTTGCTTTGTTTCTTACGTGTTTCAGGAAACACCATACACTTCTCCAGGGTGGCTGCTGGCAATTTACATCCTGCCAATCAGCATAACAAGGCTCCCTGTTCTCCATATCCTGTCCTACCTTTCTGGATTTTACACTTTTTTCAGATGGCCCTTTTGCCCGGGGGGCAGTGAGACTTCGTTGTGGTGCAGATTTCCTTTACATGCTTGCTTGGTTGGCCAAAAAGGGCGTATGCGTGTTTTCCTGAATATATTCAGGAAAAAATGCATACGCCCTTTTTGGCCAAGTGCATCATTGTCGACGTTCTGCCTCTTTTCCTATGCTTTCAGGGCAATTCCAGTCTACCCCCTGCAATCGTTTTCCTGAAATTCTGCCCCGCTTTCAAGTCCCCTTCGCAGGCTTACTTCAATATATTTTTGGAGGATAGCTGTCATTTATAACTCTGCACGTTTGTGAATTACAGTGCCCCTGAGCTCCTTTCTTCAACTCGCTTTCTTGTGAGCTGGGCACAAAACCGCAGGATTGCTTCAGGCCCTAATCTGTTTCCAGCAGGGCACACTGAGCCTTTGTTTAATTCCTCTTGCTGGTGGGAAATGAGCGTTACATTTGCCCGTGCAGACACCTACAGCTAGTCTCTCATTGGTTCTCCCTATTCCTGTTCATCTTGCACAGAAATTGCAAGCTGTGCCAAAGAGGAGGTTAAAGGCACTGACTCTCCAAGCGGGGAGAGTGTTAGTAAAGCATCTGGAATGGTGAACCCGAGGACCAGGATACGAAAACTGAGATGCATTTTAAATCGTTTCCCAATCACACGGTGGACGATACTCTGGGTTTCCCATGCATGTTTTAGCTGGAGGAAGAATCCCTTGAACCTGGAGAGTTGGGACCCATGGAATGGGTACCATGCAGTATGACTTCAAAGGGTCTGCATTTGCTCACCGAAACTCACCAATGCTATCAGCCTGAAGTGTCCAGCCTTATGTCTCAACCAGCTCTGGGTGTAGATGTGGTCAATCCCGGTTGCATCACATGCCCTGAGTGAATTATTTAAGAATTGCTCTCTATTTCACTGTCTTTGTGTTTTGTTTTCGAAATTTATTTTGATAATGGGATTTATCGGATTTTCACTACTGCGTTTTGGCCGCTGTACACACGCTTGATTCTCTTACGGAGACATATATATCCATGGGTTTTAAGATTCTTCCTAATCAGGTGTATTCCTAGGCGTTGAATATGTGGTGTTGGGTCCATTTCGTTGAGCAAGGAGTAGGTCTTGTCTATTACATATTTGGCTTATGGAAAGTTATCTGTGCCAATTTCAGTCTCTGGTTTTATGCAGCACCCCAACGCACCTTTCCCCATAAGCAAGCACTAGTTGGTTTTCTAAATTTGAGACCCTGTTCTGTTTTGTATTTCAGTTCATGTGTAGTCAAGTTTACATTCCGTGTATTAGTGATATCTTATGATGTTTCTTTTTCTGTGTGACGTAGTTCACGTAGAATCACCGTACCTGCATCCACTCACTATGCCGCTACGGGCCTGATGACACAGATTTCATTGCTGAGTGATATTGCATTGTACGTACGTGCCACAACTTCTTTATCCATTTTTTGCTTTCTGGGATATTTACCTGATACTGTAGACGAGCTTCTTGTGAACACAGCCGTCCCAAATATTGGGGTGGCTGTCTGTTTTTGATTTTAATTTCCATAAGCTATACGACCATAAGTGGAAGTGCCATAGGCTGTGTTGCTTTGTTTCTTTCGTGTTTCAGGAAACACCATACACTTCTCCAGGGTGGCTGCTGGCAATTTACATCCTGCCAATCAGCATAACAAGGCTCCCTGTTCTCCATATCCTGTCCTACCTTTCTGGATTTTACACTTTTTTCAGATGGCCCTCTTGCCCGGGGGGCAGTGACACTTCATTGTAGTGCAGATTTCCTTTACAGGCTTGCTTGGTTGGCCAAGAAGGGCGTATGCGTTTTTCCTGAATATATACAGGAAAAAACGCATACGCCCTTTTTGGCCAAGTGCATCATTGTCGACGTTGTGCCGCTTTTCCTATGCTTTCAGGGCAATTCCTGTCTACCCCCTGCAATCGTTTTCCTGAAATTCTGCCCGCTTTCAAGTCCCCTTCGCAGGCTTACTTCAATATACTTTTGGAAGATAGCTGTCATCTATAACTCTGCAGGTTTGTGAAGTACAGTGCCCCTGAGCTCCTTTCTTCAACTCGCTTTCTTGTGAGCTGGGCACAAAACCGCAGGATTGCTTCAGGCCCTAATCTCTTTCCAGCAGGGCACACTGAGCCTTTGTTTAATTCCTCTTCCTGGTGGGCAATGAGCGTTACATTTGCCCGTGCAGACACCTACAGCTAGTCTCTCATTGTTTCTCCCTATTCCTGTTCATCTGGCACAGAAATTGCAAGCTGTGCCAAAGAGGAGGTTAAAGGCACTGACTCTCCAAGCGGGGAGAGTGTTAGTAAAGCATCTGGAATGGTGAACCCGAGGACCAGGATACAAAAACTGAGATGCATTTTAAATCGTTTCCCAATCACACGGTGGACGATACTCTGGGTTTCCCATGCATGTTTTAGCTGGAGGAAGAATCCCTTGAACCTGGAGAGTTGGGACCCATGGAATGGGTACCATGCACTATGACTTCAAAGGTTCTGCATTTGCTCACCGAAACTCACCAATGCTATCAGCCTGAAGTGTCCAGCCTTATGTCTCAACCAGCTCTGGGTGTAGATGTGTTAAATCCCGGTTGCATCACATGCCCTGAGTTAATTATTTAAGAATTGCTCTCTATTTCACTGTCTTTGTGTTTTGTTTTTGAAATTTATTTTGATAATGGGATTTATCGGATTTTCACTGCTGCGTTTATGCCGCTGTTCACATGCTTGATTCTCTTACGGAGACATATAAATCCATGGGTTTTAAGATTCTTCCTAGTCAGGTATATTCCTAGGCGTTGAATATGTGGTGTTGAGTCCATTTCGTTGAGCAAGGAGTAGGTCTTGTCTATTACATATTTGGCTTATGGAATGTTATCTGTGCTAATTTCAGTCTCTGGTTTTATGCAGCACCCCAAGGCACCTTTCCCCATAAGCAAGCACTAGTTGGTTTTCTAAATTTGAGACCCTGTTCTGTTTTGTAATTCAGTTCATGTGTAGTCAAGTTTACATTCCGTGTATTAGTGATATCTTATGATGTTTCTTTTTCTGTGTGACGTAGTTCACGTAGAATCACCGTACCTGCATCCACTCACTATGCCGCTACGGGCCTGATGACACAGATTTCATTGCTGAGTGATATTGCATTGCACGTACGTGCCACAACTTCTTTATCCATTTTTTGCTTTCTGGGATATTTACCTGGTCCTGTAGACGAGCTTCTTGGGAACACAGCCGTCCCAAACTTTGGGGTGGCTCTCTGTTTTTGATTTTAATTTCCCTAAGCAATAGGAACATAAGTGCAATTGCCATAGGCTGTGTTGCTTTATTTCTTATGTGTTTCAGGAAACACCATACATTTCTCCAGGGTGGCTGTTCACAATTTACATCCTGCCAATTAGCATAACAAGGCTCCCTGTTCTCGATATCCTGTCCTACCTTTCTGGATTTTACACTTTTTTCAGATGGCCCTTTTGCCCGGGTGGCAGTGAGACTTCGTTGTGGTGCCGATTTCCTTTACAGGCTTGCTTGGTTGGCCAAAAAGGGCGTATGCGTTTTTTCCTGAATATATTCAGGAAAAAACGCATACGCCCTTTTTGGCCAAGTGCATCATTGTCGACGTTGTGCCTCTTTTCCTATGCATTCAGGGCAATTCCAGTCTACCCCCTGCAATGGTTTTCCTGAAACTCTGCCCTGCTTTCAAGTCCCCTTCGCAGGCTTACTTCAATATATTGTTGGAGGATAGCTGTCATTTATAACTCTGCAGGTTTGTGAAGTACAGTGCCCCTGATCTCCTTTCTTCAACACGCTTTCTTGTGAGCTGGGCACAAAACCGCAGGATAGCTTCAGGCCGTAATCTGTTTCCGGCAGGGCACGCTGAGCCTTTGGTTAATTCCTCTTCCTGGTGGGAAATGAGCATTACATTTGCCCGTGCAGACACCTATAGCTAGTCTCTCATTGGTTCTCCTTATTCCTGTTCATCTTGCACAGAAATTGCAAGCTGTGCCAAAGAGGAGGTTAAAGGCACTGACTCTCCAAGCGGGGAGAGTGTTAGTAAAGCATCTGGAATGGTGAACCCGAGGACCAGGATACGAAAACTGAGATGCATTTTAAATCGTTTCCCAATCACACGGTGGATGATACTCTGGGTTTCCCATGCATGTTTTAGCTGGAGGAAGAATCCCTTGAACCTGGAGAGTTGGGACCCATGGAATGGGTACCATGCAGTATGACTTAAAAGGGTCTGCATTTGCTCACCGAAACTCACCAATGCTATCAGCCTGAAGTGTCCAGCCTTATGTCTCAACCAGCTCTGGGTGTAGATGTGGTCAATCCCGGTTGCATCACATGCCCTGAGTGAATTATTTAAGAATTGCTCTCTATTTCACTGTCTTTGTGTTTTGTTTTCGAAATTTATTTTGATAATGGGATTTATCAGATTTTCACTGCTGCCTTTATGCCGCTGTACACACGCTTGATTCTCTTACCGAGACATATAAATCCATGGGTTTTAAGATTCTTCCTAGTCAGGTATATTCCGAGGCGTTGAATATGTGGTGTTGAGTCCATTTCGTTGAGCAAGGAGTAGGTCTTGTCTATTACATATTTGGCTTATGGAATGTTATCTGTGCTAATTTCAGTCTCTGGTTTTATGCAGCACCCCAAGGCACCTTTCCCCATAAGCAAGCACTAGTTGGTTTTCTAAATTTGAGACCCTGTTCTGTTTTGTAATTCAGTTCATGTGTAGTCAAGTTTACATTCCGTGTATTAGTGATATCTTATGATGTTTCTTTTTCTGTGTGACGTAGTTCACGTAGAATCCCCGTACCTGCATCCACTCACTATGCCGCTACGGGCCTGATGACACAGATTTCATTGCTGAGTGATATTGCATTGCACGTACGTGCCACAACTTCTTTATCCATTTTTTGCTTTCTGGGATATTTACCTGGTACTGTAGACGAGCTTATTGTGAACACAGCCGTCCCAAACATTGGGGTGGCTGTCTGTTTTTGATTTTAATTTCCGTAATCTTTGGGACCATAAGTGGAAGTGCCATAGGCTGTGTTGCTTTGTTTCTTATGGGTTTCAGGAAACACCATACACTTCTCCAGGGTGGCTGTTGGCAATTTACATCCTGCCAATCAGCATAACAAGGCTCCCTGTTCTCCATATCCTGTCCTACCTTTCTGGATTTTACACTTTTTTCAGTTGGCCCTTTTGCCCAGGGGGCAGTTAGACTTCATTGTAGTGCAGATTTCCTTTACAGGCTTGCTTGGTTTGCGAAAAAGTGCGTATGCCTTTTTTCCTGAATACATTCAGGAAAAAATGCATACGCACTTTTTGGCCAAGTGCACCATTTTCGACGTTCTGCCTCTTTTCCTATGCTTTCTGGGCAATTCCAGTCTACCCCCTGCAATCGTTTTCCTGAAATTCTGTCCCGCTTTCAAGTCCCCTTCGCAGGCTTACTTCAATATATTTTTGGAGGATAGCTGTCATTTATAACTCTGCAGGTTTGTGAATTACAGTGCCCCTGAGCTCCTTTCTTCAACTCGCTTTCTTGTGAGCTGGGCACAAAACCGCAGGATTGCTTCAGGCCCTAATCTGTTTCCGGCAGGGCACGCTGAGCCTTTGGTTAATTCCTCTTCCTGGTGGGAAATGAGCCTTACATTTGTCCGTGCAGACACCTATAGCTAGTCTCTCATTGGTTCTCCCTATTCCTGTTCATCTTGCGCAGAAATTGCAAGCTGTGCCAAACAGGAGGTTAAAGGCACTGACTCTCCAAGTGGGGAGAGTGTTAGTAAACCGTCTGGAATGGTGAACCCGAGGACCAGGATACGAAAACTGAGATGCATTTTAAATCGTTTCCCAATCACACGGTGGACGATACTCTGGGTTTCCCATGCATGTTTTAGCTGGAGTAAGAATGCCTTGAACCTGTAGAGTTGGGACCCATGGAATGGGTACCATGCAGTATGACTTCAAAGGGTCTGCATTTGCTCACCGAAACTCACCAGTGCTATCAGCCAGAAGTGTCCAGCCTTATGTCTCAACCAGCTCTGGGTGTAGATGTGGTCAATCCCGGTTGCATCACATGCCCTGAGTGAATTATTTAAGAATTGCTTCCTATTTCACTGTCATTGTGTTTTGTTTTTGAAATTTATTTTAATAATGGGATTTATCGGATTTTCACTGCTTCGTTTATGCCGCTGTACCCGCGCTTGATTCTGTTACGGAGACATATAAGTCCATGGGTTTTAATATTCTTACTAATCCGGTATATTCTTAAGCATTGAATATGGCGTGTGGAGTCCATTTCGTTGAGCAAGGAGTAGGTCTTGACTATTACATATTTGGCTTATGGAATGGTATCTGTGCTAATTTCAATCTCTGGTTTTATGCAGCACCCCAACTCACCTTTCCCCTTAAGGAAGCATAAGTTGGTTTTCTTAATTTGAAACCCTCTTCTCTTTTGTAATTCAGTTCATGTGTAGCCATGTTAACATTCCATGTATTAGTGATATCTTATGTCTTTTTCTTTTTGAATTATGTGACTTCGAATGATCACACGTAACTCCTCTTGAGTTGTTATAACTGGCCGTATTTCATTGATTTCCAGGCTGAGTAATATTCCACTCTACATAAGCACCACATCTCTGTCTGTTTTTTCTCTGCAGATACTTTAAGTTATATCCTAGTCGAGGATCTTTTAAACAGAGAGGTGGTAAACATTGGGGTGCCTGTGTCCTCTCGATTTTTGTTTTTCCCAAGATATACGTCCATGAGTGCAAGTGCCCTGTGCTCGGTAGCTCATTTTTTAGATGCTTTAGTAAACACAATAGACTTATCCAGAGTGACCGTTGGCAATATACATTTCCACTATAAGACTCACAGGGCTCCCTTTTCTCCTTGCCCTGTCCTGCATTTCTGGTGTTTACACTTTATGAGGACGGCTCTTCTGACTGATGCAAAGTGATATGTTTTGTAGTATTGATTTCCAGTGCCCACCTGTTTGGTTGGCTAAAAAAGTGTATGCCCTTTTCTTGAATATATACAGAAAAAGACGCATACACCCTTTTTGGCCAACTGCAATGTTGGCAATGTTCAGCCCCTTTTCTTGTGCTTAATGGCGAGTCCTTTCTACCTCTTCCAATCCCTTTCCTGCCATTCTCCGTTGCTTACAAGTCCTTTTCTCTGACTTTCCTCAAGACATTTTTCAGTGATAGATATTTTCAATTCTGCAGTTTCGTGAATTTTAGTGCCCCTGAGTTCCATTTTCCAACTTGTGTTTATGGGAACTGGCCACAAAGCATCAGGATTCCTCAAGCCCTATTCTGTTTCCATGGGCAACCCTAGCCTTTGGTCAATTCGTCTTCCTGATTGGAAATTAGAGTGGCATGTGCCTGTCCGAACACCTAGGACTTGTCTCTCATTGTTCCTCCTCCTTCTGCTTCATCCTCTGGACAAATTCCAAACTGTATGCAACAGGATGTTGACAGTGCTGACATCTCCAAGTGGGGAGACTGTTAGTAAAGACGCTGGAGTGGTGAACCCTAGCACCAAGAGATGAGGAGATGAGATGCCTTTTCCAAACTTTTCCCGATCAGACGGTATACCATCCTCTGGGTGTGACAGGCATGTTTTAGGTGTAGGAAGGGTCCCATTCATGTGAGGAGAACACCAGGGGATTTTAAATATCAGTGTCTCTCCGCAACCCAAACTGGGGAATTTTTTAAGCTACGGCTACACATATGTTCATTAAGGGCCTTGGGAAGTAGGCAGAGTCCAAACTTTAGATGATTGGAGTCTTCAGGGTCAGAAGCACTCACCACTGTCTTCCCTTAGATTCCATTTTTACTGTCATTGATGGATGATGTCAATAAAAATATCTATTCTTTTTCAGATCATTTCCCCTTATAGGTTATTGCAAAATATTGAGTGTAGTTCCCTGTGCTATACAGTAGTTCCTTGCTGATGATTTCATACATAGCAGTGTGTATGTGTTAATCCCAAACTGTTAATTTATCCCTCCTCCTACCATTTCCCTTTGGTAATAATAAATTATAAGATTTTATGCTTCTCAGAAATGGGGGAGCTGAAAGAGAGGTATCATTTTCAATGCAAAAGCATTGAAAACAAGATTGAAGCTTTAACCAAGATTATTAGATGTACATCCTTGGAAAGAAATCACTTTGTTTCTCTAATATTGACCTGACAAAGAAGACAAACCTTTTCACTGAACTTGCTTATAAGAAAGTGATGGAAATATCAAATGGAAGTGTTAGAAACATCTTATTTTACCCGAGCCTTATACACTGTTGTATGTTAATTACAGTTTGGCTCACACATCTGTTCATTGAAGTTACAATGTTCTCAATTTCTGTTACTGATCCTCCAGAGTGGACGCCAACAAGTGTCCCCCTGCCCAGTGTCATTGGAGCCAATAGATCGAGACTGAGTTTGGTTCAAAAGCAAAGGAAACTTTATATTTTGATCAGAGAATGGAGAGGTGCTACCCTGTGGGCTGTGGGCTGGGCTGCTGTGTAGAGATCCTGTCAGAGTCACTGGGAGGGAGGGGGCTGAGCTCTCGAGGACCTGGTTGGCTGCAGCTCAGGCTCTATGTCACGGAGTCTGAACTGGGCCCCAGGAGCTGAAGTGTCGTCGAGCCATTCTGCTCTAGGAAATCTGGTCTGAAGTGCCGGGTGTGGAACCTCTGTATGCGGGACACTAGGAGCACCTGAAATTAGACAAAGCACAAAGGATAAAAATGGTTAGACTTTATTTTATTGCCCAGATTCTATTTTTATCTCCCAGGCATTTTTAAGGGGCTTTGCCTGGGACAAACTTCTCTTCTGCCTTTTGTCCCTTTCCTCATTCTTGGAGTGCTGCGGGTGCAGACCCTTCTTCTGTAACTGCTGAGTGCTGAGTTAGGAGGCTTCATACCCGTGGGCGAGGGTCAGAACTTCTCCCCAGCAGCCTCCAGGTGACGTTGATTGTCCCCAGGCCTCCTGCCTCCCTGCTCGTCCACCTGAGCACCAGTATTGGAAGTGTTATAGATTCTAATGACCTTTAAGGGTCCAGAAAGGAGATGTGCAGTGGCGCTGTGAGGTCCAGTTTCACTCCGCCCCACATTTGTTCGGCCACCTTAGGCTGACCGTTTCTGCCAGCCTAGATGCTCTGACTGACCGTTTCTGCCAGCCTAGATGCTCTGACCAACAGTCTGCGCTTTCTTCCATTAGGCCCCTGAATTAACGTAAAAACAGCACCAGGTGTCAGGATCCTGCCCGCTCAGCTCCCAGACAGTCCAGGGTCAGTGGTGATGAAGGATCATGATGGTCACTGAGTCAAGAGCCTTTGGAAGTAAACAGGAGTCCAGCCGGTCTTATTGGCCACCATCATCAGGGTGTCTGTAGGCTTTTCTATGGTGACAGCATGATATACGGTTCCCCCGCCAAGATTATTAGCTCCCCTCTGGGTACAGTAAGTACTGCAAGCAGTAGTCTACTCTTTTGGGACACACTCTTGTTGTTTTATGAGAGAAACTCCAGGTCAAGTGATGGTCACACGGGTCGTCATGGTGCCCCGTTGCCCCCGGTTATCTCTCTGGAGGTTGGAGTTGGAGGGCCTCCTCAATCGAGGTCAGTGTGCCCACGGAGCAAACCCTGCAACTTCAGGGCATGGTTGGGGGTTAGGATCACCACGTGGGGTCCGTTTCCCTTAGAAGGGAGGTGGCCTTTTGGGCTGCTGATTTCCAGGTTTTCAGATACCACCAGTATCTTGGCCAGATGTGGCGGTGGGCCAAGCCCCTTGGTGACCATAGTTTATCCTACCTGGATGGCATTCTTGCATTGTTCCATTTCAAGTGGTCCCAGTTTTTGCACTAATACTCCAATGGCGATTCACCTTTCACCAGGAATGTAAAGGTCAAAGGGTTTAGCTAAATTAGGGAGTTCCAGGGCAAGGGTCTGAATTGACTGCTCTTTCCATTCTTGAAAGGCCACTTCTGGATTCTATTCAAAAGGATCATCATCTTTTCCTTTCAGTGTTTCATATAGAGGCCCAGCTAGTAGACTGTAGTTAGGGATCCAGAGGCAGGAAACCCTGGCTTCCCCAGGAACCCCTAAGCTGTCTTCTAGTTTCAGAAAGGGGTAAGGCTGTAAATTGTTTCTTCCCTTTCCTGGGATGGGCTTCTCCGACCTTCTGTGAGAATGAAGCCCAGGCAGGTCACCGTAGTCTGTGATACTTGAGCTTTTTCGTGGACAACTTCTATCCTTTATTGGCTTGGTAGTTCTGAGGCCTCCTTAGTAGGGCTGGCGATCAGAATGTCGTCTGAATATTGAAGGAGTGTTTCCTTTTCCAGAGGTAGAACTTTTAGGTCTTTAGCTGAGCTTTCCCCAAAGATGGTGTGGGAATTTTTGAACCCTTGGGGCAAGACATCCTGGAAGTATTGTTTTAGTTGTATGTTGAGTCCTGTCACTCACAAGCCAAAATTTCTTGTGACTCTGGGACTAATGGAATACAAAAGAAGGCATCAGTGAAGACTAATACAGAATACCAAGTCCTGGTGGTTGGTAGAATGACCAGCAGGGTGTAGGATTTAGGAACTACTGGAGGTATATCCTCAGTGGCTTCACTGACTGTCCTGACATCCTTTACCAGGACTCCAGCAGCCCATGGGGCTCTCGAGGTCAGGCCAATCCCAGGATATGGAGCTCACCTGGGCAGGTACCCTACCCCCACCCCAGCCCACGGGGCTCTCGTGTTCAGGCCCCTCCCAGGATATGGGATTCCCTGGGCAGGTCCTCTGCAGTCCATGGGGCTCCCGTGGTCAGGCCCCTCCCAGGATACAGAGCTACCCTTGCAGGTACCTTGGCAGGGCTGGGCACACAGGAACCGTGCACATAGCCCTCATTGCAGAGCACTCCCAGCTCACCTGTCGCTCAGATCTGACACAGAGCACCTCAGAGCAGGACTTGAACTAACAAACAGCAGCTCTGACAGGTCTGTGACCCTGGGCATCACTCTGTGCGGCCTCCTCCACCTGGTCTTCCAGAGACTTCCACTGCACCCGGGGCACCAGGCCTCTGTCTCCAACCACCACCCACCCCTCCTCTCCCTGACTCCTGGGTTCCTCTCATTAGGAGAGGGTTTTCTTGAAGTTGTCTCCCACTCATGGGCCAGATAATATAATTAGAAAACAAGCCAGAGCTGCAGCCCCTTGTCTATCCTGACTCTCAGGAGCCCACACCTGTTCCTTGGACCTGGCCAATTCAGCAAGTTCCATTTTCAGCAACTGTGAGCCCCTGAGGGGTGATTATTGGCTGGCTTGGGAAGCCTGACCGTGCCGGCCAGCCCTCCCCAGGTGTGCCTGGGTTGAGATCAATATAAACACCGCTCCAGGCAGCAAGAGCCCCTGCAGCTGTGCCTGACGCCATTTTCTCTGCCCTGTCAGCAGTCTCGGGGCTGGGCTGGTGGGAGGGAGTGAGAGGCCACGGCTTTGTGGGTGTCCCAGTGTGAGTGGGGCTCTGCTGGACTTTCTGCAGCAGTTGCCAAGATGCTACCTGCTAAAGAAGAGGATGTGTCACCCACACCTGCCGCTGGAATTTCTCCCTGGGCACAGGTGAGGAAGGAAGAAAGCAGTGGGGGCCGGGACAGCAGGGGTATCTCAGGCAGGGAAATGGAGAGCTTCCAGAAGAGCACCCAGGGCCAGGACCATCCTGGCTGGCCTGCAGGCACCAAGTCGGCTGGCATGCTGTCCCTCATGTGGCTCCATGGCCCTTCCTCTAGGTTTTCAAGTCCTTGTACATATTCAGGTGTTTAGCCTTGGAAGGGTGGGAACATTTCAGCAGCAGCTGGCCTGGGGCTCGGCCCACGTTTACTCACAGATACCTCGGCACGGTCCCCCAGCTTTGCAGTGAGGACGCTTGTTGCGAGGAGCATGCTGGCTGAATGGGAGATGATTCCCCACCACTGACCAACTTCAGAATTGTTTGCAATTGGAGCAAGTGCCCTGAAACGGTTTTCCTCTGTGTAACTGGTGGGTTCTGTTCTTTTTTATCTTTTTTTCGTTTTTGGTTCAAGGTAGATTTTATTCCTCTTTTGTGTATTTACAGATATAAGCATGGAAATAATTTATTCATATAAATACATGTATGTGAAGGGAAGAATATTTTTCTGTTTTACTTTTTTTAATTTTATTTTTTTATTTTGAATTTAATTTTATATTTTTATACAGCAGGTTGTTTTTGGTTATCTACTTTATACATATAAATGTATACATACCAATCCCAATATCTCAACTCCTCCCACCACCATCCCCAACAGCTTTCCCCCCTTGTTGTCCATACGTTTGTTGTATACATGTATTGCTCTATTTCTGCCTTGCAAAACGGTTCATCTGTACAATTTTTCTAGGTTCCACATATATGCATTAATATACAAGATTTGTTTTTCTCTTTCTGACTTACTTCACTCTGTATGACAGTCTCTAGATCCATCAACGTCTCTACAAATGTCCCAATTTCATTCCTTTTTATGGCTTAGTAATATTCCATTTTATATATGTACCACATCTTTATGCATTCGTCTGTCTGTGGGCATTTAGGTTGCTTCCATTTCCTGGATAGTGTAAATAGTGATGCAATGAACATTGTGGTGAATGTCTCTTTTTGATTTATGGTTTTGTCTGGGTATATGCCCAGTAGAGGGATTGCTGTATCATATGGTAATTCTATTCTTAGTTTTATAAGAAACTCCATAATGTTCTCCACAGTGACTGTATCAATTTACGTTCCCAACAATAGTGGAAGAGGATTCCTTATCTCCACACCGTTTCCAGCATTTGTTGTTTGTAGATTTTCTGATGATGCCCATTCTAATAGGTGTGAGGTGATACACCATGGATGAGTCTATTTCGTTGAGCAAAGAGTAGGTCTTGTTTATTACGTATTTGGCTTATGGAATGGTATGTGTGCTAATTTCAATCTGTTTTTATACAGCAGCCCAACTCAACTTTCCCCTTAAGCAAGCATAAGGTTTTTATCTAAATGTGAGACTCTGTTCGGTTTTGTAATTCAGTTTATGTGTAGCCAAGTTTACACTCCCTCTATTAGTGATATCTTATGATAATTATCTTTCTTTGTGTGATATATTTCTCTTAGAATCATCATAATTAAATCCACTCAATTTGCTGCTACAGGCCTGATGACATTGATTTCACTGCTGAGTGATATTCCGTTGTACGTAAGTAGCACAACTTCTTTATCCATTTTTTTCTTTCTGGGATATTTAATTTGTACTGGACTCGAGGTTCTTGTAAACACAGCAGCCCTAAATTTTGTGTTGGCTGTGTCTTGTTGATTTTAATTTTCCTAAGCTATAGGGCCAAAAGTGGAAGTGCCCTAGACTCTGTAGCTTTGTTTTTTAGATGTTTCAGGATACACCATGAACATCTCCAGAGTGTCTGTTGGCAATTTACATCCCGCCCATCAGCATAACACGGCTCCCTGTTCTCCATGGCCTGTCCTGTGTTTCTGGTTTTTACACTTTATTCAGATGGCCTTTTTGACGAATGGGAAATGTGACTTCATTGTAGTGTGGATTTCCATTGCTGGAGTGCTTGGTTGGCCAAAATGTTCATATGCGTTTTTTCCTGAATATATTCAGGAAAAATGTATACGCACTTTTTGTCCATGTGCATCACTGTCTAAGATCTGCCACTTTTCATATGCTTTAAATGCAATTCCAATCTACCTCTTGAAATATGATTCCTGCAATTCTGCCTCGTTTTCAAGTCCTCTTTGCAGACTTACTTCGATATATTTTTGCCAATAGCTGTCATTTATCTCTGCAGGTTTGTGAATTACAGTGCCCCTGAGCTCCTTTCTTAACTCGCTTCCTTGTAAGCTGGCCACAAAACTGCAGGTTTGCTTCAGGCCATAATCAGGGTCCGGCACGGCACTCTGAGCCTTTGGTTAATTCCTCTTCCTGGTGGGAAATTAGAGTTAAATGTGCCCCTCCAGATACCTGCCTCACTCCCAGCCACATGGTGATGTATGTCCTCAGGTTTGAGGCCATATGTGATGGGTTCCTCATCTTTTGATGACGTGGCCCCACTGGTGTGTGGACACTCCTGCCTGGTTCCCATCCCCTTGGTGATGTGGGCCCTCTGGTGAGACTCTGATCCTGGTTGGGTTCCTCACACATCCGTGAGGTGAGCCCTCTTCTCTGAGGTCACTCCTGCCTGGCTGGCACAACCCGCCTTGTTGACTTCGGCACCCTGGTGGCAGTTGGAGCCTGCTGGGAGCCTCCTTCCCGCGGTGATGAGGCCCTCTGGCGTCAGACCCTAATGGCGGGGTTCCCACATTTTCTGATACGTGCTAAGTGGTACGAGGGCACTCCTGCCAGGTTCCCATCCTCATGAGCGTGTGGGCCTTCTGTTCTGAGGTCCTAACGGCTGGGTTGCTCACACTTTCATGATGTGGGCCCTCTGCTGTGAGGTCAATCCTGCCTGGCTGGCGCACGTCGCCTTGGCGACGTGGACCCTCTGGTGGCAGTTGGAGTGTGCTGGGGCCTCCTCCCCTCAGTGATGAGGGCCTTCTGGTGTCAGGCCCTAAGTGCTGGGCTCCACACATTTTCTGATGTGTGCCCAGTGGTGCGAGTCACTCCTGCCAGGTTCCCATCCCCATGGGCATGTGGGACTTCTGTTCTGTGGTCCCAACTGCTGGGTTGCTCACAGTTTCATGATGTGGGCCCTTTGCTGTGTGTTCACTCTGGCCTGTATCCCATAGTGTCAGTGCTCTGGGCCTCCAGCTTGGAGTTTCCAACTTCTCGATTCCTCACCTTTTTTATTCTATGGGCCCTCGGTTGTGCGTCTCCTCCTGCATGCCTCACTCCCAGCCCCTTCGTGATGTGTGTCCCCTTGTTTGAGGCCACATGTGCTGTGTTCCTCACCTTTCTATAATGTGGCCACACTGGTGTGAGGACACTCTTGCCTGGTTCCCATTCCCTTGGTGATGTTGGCCCCACTGCTGTTAGGACAGTCTTGCCTGGTTCCCATCACCTTGGTGATGTTGGCCCTCTGGTGAGAGTCTGATCCTGGTTAGGTTCCTCACCCTTCTGTGAGGTGGGCCCTCTGCTCTGAGGTCACTCCTGCCTGGCTGGCACACCCCGCCTTGGCAACGTCGGCCATATGGTGGCAGTTGGAGCCTGCTGGGAGCCTCCTCCCCTCAGTGATGAGGGCCCTCTGGCCTCAGGCCCTAACTGCTGGGTTCCCACATTTTCTGATTCGTGCTAAGTGGTGCAAGGACACTCCTGCCAGGTTCCCATCCCCATGGGGATGTGAGCCTTCTGCTCTGAGGTCCCAACGGCTGTGTTGCTCACAGTTTCATGATGAGGGCCCTCTGGTGTGAGTTCACTCCTGCCTAGATCCCATAGCCTCGCTGCTCCTGGCTGCCTGCCGGAGGTTCCAACTGTGGGATTCCTCACCTTTTTTATTCTATGGTCCCTCTGTTTTGAGGATCCTCTGGCCTGCCTCACTCCAGGCCCCTTGGTGATGTGTGTCCTCAGGTTTGAGGCCACGTGTGCTGGGTCCCTCAAATTATGGTGATGTAGCCCCACTGGTGTGAGGACACTCCTGCCTGGTTCCCATTCCCTTGGTGATGTTGGCCCTCTGGTGACAGTCTGATCCTTGTTGGGTTCCTCACACTTCTGTGAGGTGGGCTTTCTGCTCTGAGGTCACTCCTGCCTGGTTGGCACACCCCGCCTTGGTGACATCGGCCTTATGGTGGCAGTTAGAGCCTGCTGGGAGCCTCCTCCCCTCGGTGATGAGGGTCCTCTGGCCTCAGGTCCTAACTGCTGGGTTCCCACATTTTCTGATTCGTGGAAGTGGGCCGAGGACACTCCTGTCAGGTTCCCATCCCCATAGGGATGTGGGCCTTCTGCTCTGAGGTCCCATCCGCTGGGTTGCTCACAGTTTCATGATGTGGGACCTCTGCTGTGAGTTTGCTGTGGCCTGGATCCCATAGACTCTGTGCTCTGGGCGGCCTACTGGCCGGTTCCAACTGCTGGATTCCTCACAACTTTTATTCTGTGGGCTCTGTTTTGTGAGGATACTCCTGCTTGCCTCACTCCTAGCCCCTTGGAGATGTGGGTCCCCTGTTTTAGGCCACATGTTCTGGGTTCCTCACCTTTCTATAATGTGGCCACACTGGTGTGAGGACCCTCCTGCCTGGTTCCGATCCCCTTGGTGATGTGGGCCCTCTGGTGAGAGTCTTATCCTGGCTGGTTTCCTCACCCTTCTGTGAGGTAGGCCCTCTGCGGTGAGGTCACTCCTGCCTGGCTGGCACACATCACCTTGGTGACGTGGGCCCTCAGTTGGGAGTTGGTGTCTGCTGCGAGTCTCCGTCCCTCGGTAATGAGGGCCCTCTTGCGTCAGACCCTAACTCCTGGGCTCCCAAAATTTGCAGATGTGTGACCTGTGGTGCGAGTACACTCCTGTCAGGTTCCCAACCCCATGGGAATTTGGGCCTTCTGCTCTGAGGTCCCAACGGCTGGGGTGCTCACAGTTTCATGATGAGGGCCCTCTGATGTGCGTTCATTCCGGCCTAGATCCCATAGGCTTGCTGCTCCTGGGCGCCTGCTGGGAGGTTCCAACTGCGGGATTCCTCACCTTTTTTATTCTATGGGCCCTCTGTTTTGAGGCTCCTCCTGCCTGCCTCAATCCCAGCCCCGTTGTGATGTGTGTCCTCTGGTGTGAGGCCACGTGTGCTGGGTCCCTCACCTTTCGATGATGTGGCCCCAATGGTGTGAGGACACTCGTGCCTGTTTCCCAGCCCCTTGGTGATGTGGCCCCTCTGGTGAGAGTCTGATCCTGGCTGGGTTCCTTACCGTTCTGTGAGATGGGCCCTGTGCTCTGAGGTAACTCCTGCCTGGCTTGCTCCCATTGCCTTGGTGACGTCGGCCCTCTGGTGGCAGTTGGATCCTTTTGGAGACTCCTGTCCTCGGTGATGAGGTCCCTCTGGCGTCAGGCTCTAACTGCTGGGCTCCCCAGGTTTTCTGATGTGAGCCCAGTGATGCCAGGACACTCGTGAAATGTTCCCATCCCCATGGCGATATGGGCCTTCTGCTCTGAGGTTCCAACGACTGGGTTGCTCACAGTTTCCTGATGTTAGCTCTCTGGTGTTAGTTCACTCATTCCTAGATCCCATAGCCTCTGTACTCTGGGCCGCCTGCTGGGAAGTTCCAACTGCTGGGTTCCTCACCTTTTTTATTCTTTGGGCCCTGTGTTGGGAGGCTCCTCCTGCCTGTGTCACTCCCAGCCCCTTGGTGATGTAGGTCCTCTGGTTTGTGGCCACATGTGCCAGTTTCCTCATCTTTTAGTGATGTGGCCCCACTGGTGTGAGGACACTCGTGCCTGGTTCCCGTCCCCTTGGTGATATGGGCCCTCTGGTGAGAGTCTGATCCTGGTTGGGTTCCTCACACTTCTTTGAGGTGGGCCGTCTGCTGTGAGGTCACTCCTGCCTGGCTGGCACACCCCGCCTTGGCGACGTGGGCCCTCTTGTGGTAGTTGGAACATGCTGGGAGCCTCCTCCCCTCAGTGATGAGGGCCCTCTGGCGTCAGGCCCTAACTGCTGGGTACCCACATTTTCTGATATGTGCTAAGTGGTGCGAGGACACTCCTGCCATGCTCCCAACACCTTGGGGATGTGGACCTTCTGCTCTGAGGTCCAAATGGCTTGGTTGCTCGCAGTTTCATGATGTGGACCCTCTGCTGTGAGTTTACTGCGGCCTGAATCGCATAGACTTGGTGCTCTTGGCCGCCTGCTGGGAGGTTCCCATTGCTGGATTCCTCAGCTTTTTTATTCTATGGGCCCTGTGTTGTGAGGCTACTCCTGCCTGCCTCATTCCGAGCCCCTTGGAGATGTGGGTCTTCTGGTTTAGGCCACATGTGCTGGGTTCCTCACCTTTCTATGATGTGGCCACACTGGTGTGAAGACTCTCCTGCCTGGTTCTGATCACCCTGGTGATGTGGGCCCTCTGGTGAGAGTCTTATCCTGGCTGTGTTCCTCACCCTTCTGTGAGGTAGGCCCTCTGCGGTGAGGTCACTCCTACCTGGCTGTCACACGTCACCTTGGCGACGTGGGACCTCAGTTGGGTGTTGGTGCCTGATTGGAGTCTCCTCCCCTTGGTCATGAGGGCCCTCTGGCGTCAGGCCCTAACTCCTGGGTTCCCTAAATTCTCTGATGTGTGCCCTGTGGTGCGAGTACACTTCTGACAGGTTCCCAACCCCATGGGAATGTGGGCCTTCTGCTCTGAGATCCCAACGCCTAGGTTGCTCACAGTTTCATGATGACGGCCCTCTGGTGTGAGATCACTCCGGCCTGGATCCCATAGTCTCGCTGCTCCTGGCCGCCTGCTGGGAGGTTCCAACTGCGGGATTCTTCACCTCTTTAATTCTATGGTCCCTCTGTTTTGAGGCTCCTCCTGCCTGCCTCAATCCCAGCTCCCTTGTGATGTGTGTCCTCTGGTTTGAGGCCACGTGTGCTGGGTCCCTCACTTTTCGGTGATGTGGCCCCACTAGTGTGAGGACACTCCTGCCTGGTTCCCATTCCCTTGGTGATGTGGGCCCTCTGGTGAGAATCTGATCCTCTTTAGTTCTTCACACTTCTGTGAGGTTGACCCTCTGCTCTGAGGTCACTCCTGCATGGTTGTCGCACTCCGCATTGGCGACGTCGCCCCTCTGGTAGCAGTCGGAGCTGGCTGGGAGCCACCGCCCCTCGGTGATGAGGGCCCTCTGGCATCAGGCACTAATTGCTGGGCTCCCCACATTTTTTCATGTGTGCCCACTCTTGCGATGACACTCCTGCTTGTTTCCCTTCCCCATGGGGATGTGGGCCTTCTGCTCTGAGGTCACAACGGCTGGGTTGCTTACAGAATCACAATGAGGGCCCTCTGTTGTGAGTTCATGCCGGCCTGGATCTCATAGCCTCAGTGCTCTGGGCCGCCTGCAAGGAAGATCCAACTGCTGGTTTCCACACCTTTTGTATACAATGGGACATGTGTTGTGAGGTTAATCCTGCCTGCCTCACTCCGAAACCCATGGTGATGTGGGTCCTCTGGTTTGAGGCCACATGTGCTGGGTACCTCAACTTTTGATGATGTGGCCCCACGGGTGTGAGGACACTCCTGCCTGGTTCCCATCACCTTGGTGATGTGGGCCCTCTGGGGAGAGTCTGATCCTGGCTGGGTTCCCTACCATTCTGTGAGGTGGGCCCTCTGATGTCAGGTCACTCCTGCCTGGCTAGCTCACATCGCCTTGGCGACGTGGGACCTCTGTTGGCCACTGGAGCATGCTGGGAGCCTCCTACTCCCGTGAATGATGGCCCTGGAAAAAATGCATATGCCCTTTTTGGCCAAGTGCTTCATTGACGAGGTTCTGCCACTTCTCTTATGCTTTCAGAGCAATTCACGTCTACCTCCTGAAATCGGATTCCAGCAATTCTGCCCCACTTTCAAGTCCTCTTCGCAGCCTTAATTCAATATATTTTTGTACGATTTCTGTCATTTATAAGTCTGCAGGTATGTGAATGACAGTGCCCCTGAGCTCCTTTCCTCAACTCGCTTTCTTGTGAGCTGGCCACAAAACCGCAGGATTGCTTCAGGCCCTAATCTTGTTCCAGCACGGCATGCTGAGCCTTTGGTTAATTCCTTTTCCTGTTGGGAAATGAGTGTTAAAATTGCCCGTGCATACTGGGCATATACCCTGAGAAAACCAAAATTCAAAAAGAGGCATGTACCAAAATGTTCATTGCAGCTCTATTTACAATAGCCCGGAGATGGAAAGAACCTAAGCGCCCATCATCGGACGAATGGATAAAGAAGATGTGGCACATATACACAATGGAATATTACTCAGCCTTAAAAAGAAATGAAACTGAGTTATTTGTAATGAGATGGATAGACCTAGAGTCTGTCATACAGAGTGAAGTAAGTCAGAAAGAAAAAGACAAATAGCGTATGCTAACACATATATATGGAATTTAAAGGAAAAAAATGTCATGAAGAACCTAGGGATAAGACAGGAATAGAGGCGCAGACCTACTGGAGAACGGAATTGAGGATATGGGGAGGGGGAATGGTGAGTTTTGACAGGGCGAGAGAGAGTCATGGACATATACACACTAACAAATGTAGTAAGGTAGATAGCAAGGGGGAAGCAGCCGCAAGGCACAGGGATATTAGCTCGGGGCGTTGGGACAGCCTGGAGGGGTGGAAGGGGGAGAGAGGGAGGGAGGGAGACACAAGAGGGAAGACACTGGGAGCATATGTATATGTATAGCTGATTCACTTTGTTATAAAGCAAAAACTAACACACCATTGTAAAGCAATTATACCCCAATAAAGATGTTAAAAAAAATATTTGCCCGTGCACACACCTACAGATAGTCTCCCATTGGTTCTCCTTATTCCTGTTCATCTTGCGCAAAAATTGCAAACAGTGCCAAACAGGAGGTTAAAGGCACTGACTCTCCAAATGGGGAGAGTGTAAGAAAAGGGTCTGGAATGGTGAACCTGAGTACCAGGGGACGAAAACAGACATGCATGTAAAAAGGTTTCCCAGTCACACGGTGGAGCATACTCTGGGTTTCCCATGCAAATTTTAGCAGAAGGAAGAATCCCTTGAACCTGGAGAGTTGGGAACCATGGAATGGGTACCAGGCAGTATGACATCAAAGGGTCTGCATTTGCTCACTGAACCTCACCAATGCTATCAGCCCAAAGGGTCAAGCCTTATCTCCCACCCAGCTCTGGGTGTAGATGTGGTAAACCAGGTTGCATCACATGCCCTGTGTGAGTTATTTAAGAATTGCTCTCTATTTCACTGTCATTGTGTTTTGTTTTTGAAATTTTTTTTGACACTGGGATTTATCGGATTTTCACTGCTGCGTTAATGCCGCTGTACACACTCTTGACTCTCTTACGGAGACATAAATATCCACGGGTTTTAAGATTCTTCCTAGTCAGGTATATTCCTAGGCGTTGAATATGTGGTGTTGAGTCCATTTCGTTGAGCAAGGAGTAGGTCTTGTCTATTACATATTTGGCTTATGGAACGGTATCTGTGCTAATTTCAGTCTCTGGTTTTATGCAGCACTCCAACGCACATTTCTCCATAAGAAAGCACAAGTTGGTTTTCTAAATTTGAGACTGTTCTGTTTTGTAATTCAGTTCATGTGTAGTCAAGTTTACATACTGTGTATTAGTGATATTTTATGATGTTTCTTTTTATGTGTGACTTATTTCACGTAGAATCACCATACCTGTATCCACTCACTATGCCACTACGGGCCTGATGACACAGATTTCATTGCTGAGTGATATTCCATTGTACGTACGTACCACAACTTCTTTATCCATTGTTTGCTCTCTGAGATATTTACCTGGTACTGTAAACGAGGTTCTTGTGAACAGAGAGTCCCAAATTTTGAGGTGGCTGGGTGTTTTTGATTTTAATTTCCCTAAGCTGTAGGACAATAAGTGGAAGTGCCATAGGCTGTGTTGCTTTGTTTCTTACGTGTTTCAGGAAACACATAACACTTCTCCAGAATGGCTGTCGGCAATTTACATCATATGCATCAGCATAATAAGGATCCCTGTTTTCCATTGCCTGTCCTCCGTTTCTGGATTTTACAATTTTTTAAATGGCCCTTTTGCCCTGGGGGGCACTGAGATTTCATTGTAGTGCAGGTTTATTTACAAGCTTCTTGGTTGGCCAAAAAGTGCGTATGCGTTTTTTCCTGAATATATTTAGGGAAAAAAGCATCCGCACTTTTTGGACAAGTGCATCATTATCGACGTTCTGCCTATTTTCCTATTCTTTAAGTGCAATTCCAGTTTAACCCTTCAATCGTTTTCCTGAATTTCTGCCCCGCTTTCAAGTCCCCTTTGCAGGCTTACTTCAATATATTTTTGGAGGATAGCTGTCATTTATAACTCTGCAGGTTTGTGAATTACAGTGCCCCTGAGCTCCTTTCTTCAACTCGCTTTCTTGTGAGCTGGGCACAAAACCGCAGGATTGCTTCAGGCACTAATCTCTTTTCAGCAGGGCACGCTGAGCGTTTGGTTAATTCCTCTTCCTGGTGGGAAATGAGCATTACATTTGCCCGTGCAGACACCTACAGCTAGTCTCTCATTGGTTCTCTCTATTCCTGTTCATCTTGCACAGAAATGGCAAGCTGTGCCAAACAGGAGGTTAAAGGCACTGACTCTCCAAGCGGGGAGAGTGTTAGAAAAGCATCTGGAATGGTGAACCCGAGGACCAGGATACGAAAACTGAGATGCATTTTAAATCGTTTCCCAATCACACGGTGGACGATACTCTGGGTTTCCCATGCATGTTTTAGCTGGAGGAAGAATGCCTTGAACCTGGAGAGTTGGGACCCATGGAATGGGTACCATGCAGTATGACTTCAAAGGGTCTGCATTTGCTCACCGAAACTCACCAGTGCTATCAGCCTGAAGTGTCCAGCCTTATGTCTCAACCAGCTCTGGGTGTAGATGTGGTCAATCCCGGTTGCATCACATGCCCTGAGTGAATTGTTTAAGAATTGCTCTCTATTTCACTGTCTTTGTGTTTTGTTTTTGAAATTTATTTTGATAATGGGATTTATCGGATTTTCACTGCTGCGTTTATGCCGCTGTACACACGCTTGATTCTCTTACGGAGACATATAAATCCATGGGTTTTAAGATTCTTCCTAGTCAGGTATATTCCTAGGCGTTGAATATGTGGTGTTGAGTCCATTTCGTTGAGCAAGGAGTAGGTCTTGTCTATTACATATTTGGCTTATGGAAAGTTATCTGTGCTAATTTCAGTCTCTGGTTTTATGCAGCATCCCAACGCACATTTCCCCATAAGCAAGCACTAGTTGGTTTTCAAAATTTGAGACCCTGTTCTGTTTTGTAATTCAGTTCATGTGTAGTTAAATTTACATTCCGTGTATTACTGATATCTTATGAAGTTTCTTTTTCTGTGTGACGTAGTTCACGTAGAATCACCGTACCTGCATCCACTCACTATGCCGCTACGGGCCTGATGACACAGATTTCATTGCTGAGTGATATTGCATTGTACGTACGTGCCACAACTTCTTTATCCATTTTTTGCTTTCTGGGATATTTACCTGATACTGTAGACGAGCTTCTTGTGAACACAGCCGTCCCAAATATTGGGGTGGCTGTCTGTTTTTGATTTTAACTTCCGTAAGCTATAGGACCATAAGTGGAAGTGCCATAGGCTGTGTTGCTCTGTTTCTTACGTGTTTCAGGAAACACCATACACTTCTCCAGGGTGGCTGCTGGCAATTTACATCCTGCTAATCAGCATAACAAGGCTCCCTGTTCTCCATATCCTGTCCTACCTTTCTGGATTTTACACTTTTTTCAGATGGCCCTTTTGACCGGGGGGGCAGTGAGATTTCATTGTAGTGCAGATTTCCTTTACAGGCTTGCTTGGTTGGCCAAAAAGGGCGTATGCGTTTTTTCCTGAATATATTCAGGAAAAAACGCATACGCCCTTTTTGGCCAAGTGCATCATTGTCGACGTTGTGCCTCTTTTCCTATGCTTTCAGGGCAATTCCAGTCTACCCCCTGCAATCGTTTTCCTGAAATTCAGCCCCGCTTTCAAGTCCCCTTCGCAGGCTTACTTCAATATATTTTTGGAGGATAGCTGTCATTTATAACTCTGCAGGTTTGTGAAGTACAGTGCCCCTGAGCTCCTTTCTTCAACTCGCTTTCTTGTGAGCTGGGCACAAAACCGCAGGATTGCTTCAGGCCCTAATCTGTTTCCAGCAGGGCACACTGAGCCTTTGTTTAATTCCTCTTCCTGGTGGGCAATGAGCGTTACATTTGCCCGTGCAGACACCTACAGCTAGTCTCTCATTGGTTCTCTCTATTCCTGTTCATCTTGCACAGAAATTGCAAGCTGTGCCAAACAGGAGTTTAAAGGCACTGACTCTCCAAGCGGGGAGAGTGTTAGTAAAGCATCTGGAATGGTGAACCCGAGGACCAGGATACGAAAACTGAGATGCATTTTAAATCGTTTCCCAATCACACGGTGGACGATACTCTGGGTTTCCCATGCATGTTTTAGCTGGAGGAAGAATCCCTTGAACCTGGAGAGTTGGGACCCATGGAATGGGTACCATGCAGTATGACTTCAAAGGGTCTGCATTTGCTCACCGAAACTCACCATTGCTATCAGCCTGAAGTGTCCAGCCTTATGTCTCAACCAGCTCTGGGTGTAGATGTGGTCAATCCCGGTTGCATCACATGCCCTGAGTGAATTATTTAAGAATTGCTCTCTATTTCACTGTCTTTGTGTTTTGTTTTCGAAATTTATTTTGATAATGGGATTTATCGGATTTTCACTGCTGCATTTCCGCCGCTGTACACACGCTTGATTCTCTTACGGAGACATATATATCCATGGGTTTTAAGATTCTTCCTAGTCAGGTATATTGCTAGGCGTTGAATATGTGGTGTTGAGTCCATTTCGTTGAGCAAGGAGTAGGTCTTGTCTATTACATATTTGGCTTATGGAATGTTATCTGTGCTAATTTCAGTCTCTGGTTTTATGCAGCACCCCAACGCACCTTTCCCCATAAGCAAGCACTAGTTGGTTTTCTAAATTTGAGACCCTGTTCTTTTTTGTAATTCAGTTCATGTGTAGTCAAGTTCACATTCCGTGTATTAGTGATATCTTATGATGTTTCTTTTTCTGTGTGATATAGTTCACGTAGAATCACCGTATGTGCATCCACTCACTATGCCGCTACGGGCCTGATGACACAGATTTCATTGCTGAGTTATATTGCATTGCACGTACGTGCCACAACTTCTTTATCCATTTTTTGCTTTCTGGGATATTTACCTGATACTGTAGACGAGCTTCTTGTGAACACAGCCGTCCCAAATATTGGGGTGGCTGTCTGTTTTTGATTTTAATTTCCGTAAGCTATAGGACCATAAGTGGAAGTGCCATAGGCTGTGTTGCTTTGTTTCTTACGTGTTTCAGGAAACACCATACACTTCTCCAGGGTGGCTGCTGGCAATTTACATCCTGCCAATCAGCATAACAAGGCTCCCTGTTCTCCATATCCTGTCCTACCTTTCTGGATTTTACACTTTTTTCAGATGGCCCTCTTGCCCGAGGGGCAGTGAGACTTCATTGTAGTGCAGATTTCCTTTACAGGCTTGCTTGGTTGGCCAAAAAGGGCGTATGCGTTTTTTCCTGAATATATTCAGGAAAAAACGCATACGCCCTTTTTGGCCAAGTGCATCATTGTCGACGTTGTGCCTCTTTTCCTATGCTTTCAGGGCAATTCCAGTCTACCCCCTGCAATCGTTTTCCTGAAATTCTGCCCGCTTTCAATTCCCCTTCGCAGGCTTACTTCAATATACTTTTGGAAGATAGCTGTCATTTATAACTCTGTAGGTTTGTGAATTACAGTGCCCCTGAGCTCCTTTCTTCACCTCGCTTTCTTGTGAGCTGGGCACAAAACCGCAGGATTGCTTCAGGCCCTAATCTGTTTCCAGCAGGGCACACTGAGCCTTTGTTTAATTACCCTTCCTGGTGGGCAATGAGCGTTACATTTGCCCGTGCAGACACCTACAGCTAGTCTCTCATTGGTTCTCCCTATTCCTGTTCATCTTGCACAGAAATTGCAAGCTGTGCCAAACAGGAGTTTAAAGGCACTGACTCTCCAAGCGGGGAGAGTGTTAGTAAAGCATCTGGAATGGTGAACCCGAGGACCAGGATACGAAAACTGAGATGCATTTTAAATCGTTTCCCAATCACACGGTGGACGATACTCTGGGTTTCCCATGCATGTTTTAGCTGGAGGAAGAATCCCTTGAACCTGGAGAGTTGGGACCCATGGAATGGGTACCATGCAGTATGACTTCAAAGGGTCTGCATTTGCTCACCGAAACTCACCAATGCTATCAGCCTGATGTGTCCAGCCTTATGTCTCAACCAGCTCTGGGTTTAGATGTGTTAAATCCCGGTTGCATCACATGCCCTGAGTGAATTATTTAAGAATTGCTCTCTATTTCACTGTCTTTGTGTTTTGTTTTCGAAATTTATTTTGATAATGGGATTTATCGGATTTTCACTGCTGCATTTCCGCCGCTGTACACACGCTTGATTCTCTTACGGAGACATATATATCCATGGGTTTTAAGATTCTTCCTAGTCAGGTATATTCCTAGGCGTTGAATATGTGGTGTTGAGTCCATTTCATTGAGCAAGGAGTAGGTCTTGTCTATTACATATTTGGCTTATGGAATGTTATCTGTGCTAATTTCAGTCTCTGGTTTTATGCAGCACCCCAAGGCACCTTTCCCCATAAGCAAGCACTAGTTGGTTTTCTAAATTTGAGACCCTGTTCTGTTTTGTAATTCAGTTCATGTGTAGTCAAGTTTACATTCCGTGTATTAGTGATATCTTATGATGTTTCTTTTTCTGTGTGACGTAGTTCACGTAGAATCACCGTACGTGCATCCACTCACTATGCCGCTACGGGCCTGATGACACAGATTTCATTGCTGAGTTATATTGCATTGCACGTACGTGCCACAACTTCTTTATCCATTTTTTGCTTTCTGGGATATTTACCTGATACTGTAGACGAGTTTCTTGGGAACACAGCCGTCCCAAATATTGGGGTGGCTGTCTGTTTTTGATTTTAATTTCCGTAAGCTATAGGACCATAAGTGGAAGTGCCATAGGCTGTGTTGCTTTGTTTCTTACGTGTTTCAGGAAACACCATACACTTCTCCAGGGTGGCTGCTGGCAATTTACATCCAGCCAATCAGCATAACAAGGCTCCCTGTTCTCCATATCCTGTCCTACCTTTCTGGATTTTACACTTTTTTCAGATGGCCCTCTTGCCCGAGGGGCAGTGAGACTTCATTGTAGTGCAGATTTCCTTTACAGGCTTGCTTGGTTGGCCAAAAAGGGCGTATGCGTTTTTTCCTGAATATATTCAGGAAAAAACGCATACGCCCTTTTTGGCCAAGTGCATCATTGTCGACGTTGTGCCTCTTTTCCTATGCTTTCAGGGCAATTCCAGTCTACCCCCTGCAATCGTTTTCCTGAAATTCTGCCCGCTTTCAAGTCCCCTTCGCAGGCTTACTTCAATATATTTTTGGAGGATAGCTGTCATTTATAACTCTGCACGTTTGTGAATTACAGTGCCCCTGAGCTCCTTTCTTCAACTCGCTTTCTTGTGAGCTGGGCACAAAACCGCAGGATTGCTTCAGGCCCTAATCTGTTTCCAGCAGGGCACACTGAGCCTTTGTTTAATTCCTCTTCCTGGTGGGCAATGAGCGTTACATTTTCCCGTGCAGACACCTACAGCTAGTCTCTCATTGGTTCTCCCTATTCCTGTTCATCTTGCACAGAAATTGCAAGGTGTGCCAAAGAGGAGGTTAAAGGCACTGACTCTCCAAGCGGGGAGAGTGTTAGTAAAGCATCTGGAATGGTGAACCCGAGGACCAGGATACGAAAACTGAGATGTATTTTAAATCGTTTCCCAATCACACGGTGGACGATACTCTGGGTTTCCCATGCATGTTTTAGCTAGAGGAAGAATCCCTTGAACCTGGAGAGTTGGGACCCATGGAATGCGTACCATGCAGTATGACTTCAAAGGGTCTGCATTTGCTCACCGAAACTCACCAATGCTATCAGCCTGAAGTGTCCAGCCTTATGTCTCAACCAGCTCTGGGTGTAGATGTTTTAAATCCCGGTTGCATCACATGCCCTGAGTGAATTATATAAGAATTGCTCTCTATTTCACTGTCTTTGTGTTTTGTTTTTGAAATTTATTTTGATAATGGGATTTATCGGATTTTCACTGCTGCGTTTATGCCGCTGTACACACGCTTGATTCTCTTACGGAGACATATATATCCATGGGTTTTAAGATTCTTCCTAGTCAGGTATATTCCTAGGCGTTGAATATGTGGTGTTGGGTCCATTTCGTTGAACAAGGAGTAGGTCTTGTCTATTACATATTTGGCTTATGGAAAGTTATCTGTGCTAATTTCAGTCTCTGGTTTTATGCAGCACCCCAAGGCACCTTTCCCCATAAGCAAGCACTAGTTGGTTTCCTAAATTTGAGACCCTGTTCTGTTTTGTAATTCAGTTCATGTGTAGTCAAGTTTACATTCCGTGTATTAGTGATATCTTATGATGTTTCTTTTTCTGTGTGACGTAGTTCACGTAGAATCACCGTACCTGCATCCACTCCCTATGCCGCTACGGGCCTGATGACACAGATTTCATTGCTGAGTGATATTGCATTGTACGTACGTGCCACAACTTCTTTATCCATTTTTTGCTTTCTGGGATATTTACCTGATACTGTAGACGAGCTTCTTGTTAACACAGCCATCCCAAATATTGGGGTGGCTGTCTGTTTTTGATTTTAATTTCCGTAAGCTATAGGACCATAAGTGGAAGTGCCATAGGCTGTGTTGCTTTGTTTCTTACGTGTTTCAGGAAACACCATACACTTCTCCATGGTGGCTGCTGGCAATTTACATCCTGCCAATCAGCATAACAAGGCTCCCTGTTCTCCATATCCTGTCCTACCTTTCTGGATTTTACACTTTTTTCAGATGGCCCTTTTGCCCGGGGGGCAGTGAGACTTCATTGTAGTGCAGATTTCCTTTACAGGTTTGCTTGGTTGGCCAAAAAGGGCGTATGCGTTTTTTCCTGAATATATTCAGGAAAAAACGCATACGCCCTTTTTGGCCAAGTGCATCATTGTCGACGTTCTGCCTCTTTTCCTATGCTTTCAGGGCAATTCCAGTCTACCCCCTGCAATCGTTTTCCTGAAATTCTGCCCCGCTTTCAAGTCCCCTTCGCAGGCTTACTTCAATATATTTTTGGAGGATAGCTGTCATTTATAACTCTGCAGGTTTCTGAATTACAGTGCCCCTGAGCTCCTTTCTTCAACTCGCTTTCTTGTGAGCAGGGCACAAAACCGCAGGATTGCTTCAGGCCCTAATCTGTTTTCAGCAGGGCACGCTGAGCCTTTGTTTAATTCCTTTTCCTGGTGGGAAATGAGCGTTACATTTGCCCGTGCAGACACCTATAGCTAGTGTCTCATTGGTTCTCCATATTCCTGTTCATCTTGCACAGAAATTGCAAGCTGTGCCAAACAGGAGGTTAAAGGCACTGACTCTCCAAGCAGGGAGAGTGTTAGTAAAGCATCTGGAATGGTGAACCCGAGGACCAGGATACGAAAACTGAGGTGCATTTTAAATCGTTTCCCAATCACACGGTGGACCATACTGTGGGTTTCCCATGCATGTTTTAGCTGGAGGAAGAATCCCTTGAACCTGAAGAGTTGGGACCCATGGAATAGGTACCATGCAGTATGACTTCAAAGGGTCTGCATTTGCTCACCGAAACTCACCAATGCTATCAGCCTGAAGTGTCCAGCCTTATGTCTCACCCAGCTCTGGGTGTAGATGTGGTCAATCCCGGTTGCATCACATGCCCTGAGTGAATGATTTAAGAATTGCTCTCTATTTTACTGTCTTTGTGTTTTGTTTTTGAAATTTATTTTGATAATGGGATTTATCGGATTTTCACTGCTGCGTTTATGCCGCTGTACACACGCTTGATTCTCTTACGGAGACATATAAATCCATGGGTTTTAAGATTCTTCCTAGTCAGGTATATTGCTAGGCGTTGAATATGTGGTGTTGAGTCCATTTCGTTGAGCAAGGAGTAGGTCTTGTCTATTATATATTTGGCTTATGGAATGTTATCTGTGCTAATTTCAGTCTCTGCTTTTATGCAGCAACCCAAGGCACCTTTCCCCATAAGCAAGCACTAGTTGGTCTTCTAAATTTGTGACCCTGTTCTGTTTTGTAATTCAGTTCATGTGTAGTCAAGTTTACATTCCGTGTATTAGTGATATCTTATGATGTTTCTTTTTCTGTGTGACATAGTTCACGTAGAATCACCGTACCTGCATCCACTCACTATGCCGCTACGGGCCTGATGACACAGATTTCATTGCTGAGTGATATTTCATTGCACGTACGTGCCACAACTTTTTTTTCCATTTTTTGCTTTCTGGGATATTTACCTGGTACTGTAGACGAGCTTCTTGGGAACACAGCCGTCCCAAACTTTGGGGTGGCTCTCCGTTTTTGATTTTAATTTCCCTAAGCAATAGGACCATAATTGCAATTGCCATAGGCTGTGTTGCTTTATTTCTTACGTGTTTCAGGAAACACCATACACTTCTCCAGGGTGGCTGTTCACAATTTACATCCTGCCAATCAGCATAACAAGGCTCCCTGTTCTCCATATCCTGTCCTAATTTCTGGATTTTACACTTTTTTCAGATGGCCCTTTTGCCCGGGGGGGCAGTGAGATTTCATTGTAGTGCAGATTTCCTTTACAGGCTTGCTTGGTTGGCCAAAAAGGGCGTATGCGTTTTTTCCTGAATATATTCAGGAAAAAACGCATACGCACTTTTTGGCCAAGTGCATCATTGTCGACGTTGTGCCTCTTTTCCTATGCTTTCAGGGCAATTCCAGTCTACCCCCTGCAATCGTTTTCCTGAAATTCTGCCCCGCTTTCAAGTCCCCTTCGCAGGCTTACTTCAATATATTTTTGGAGGATAGCTGTCATTTATAACTCTGCACGTTTGTGAATTACAGTGCCCCTGAGCTCCTTTCTTCAACTCGCTTTCTTGTGAGCTGGGCACAAAACCGCAGGATTGCTTCAGGCCCTAATCTGTTTCCAGCAGGGCACATTGAGCCTTTGTTTAATTCCTCTTCCTGGTGGGCAATGAGCGTTACATTTGCCCGTGCAGACACCTACAGCTAGTCTCTCATTGGTTCTCCCTATTCCTGTTCATCTTGCACAGAAATTGCAAGCTGTGCCAAACAGGAGGTTAAAGGCACTGACTCTCCAAGCGGGGAGAGTGTTAGTAAAGCATCTGGAATGGTGAACCCGAGGACCAGGATACGAAAACTGAGATGCATTTTAAATCGTTTCCCAATCACACGGTGGACGATACTCTGGGTTTCCCATGCATGTTTTAGCTGGAGGAAGAATCCCTTGAACCTGGAGAGTTGGGACCCATGGAATGGGTACCATGCAGTATGACTTCAAAGGGTCTGCATTTGCTCACCGAAACTCACCAATGCTATCAGCCTGAAGTGTCCAGCCTTATGACTCAACCAGCTCTGGGTGTAGATGTGGTCAATCCTGGTTGCATCACATGCCCTGAGTGAATTATTTAAGAATTGCTCTCTATTTCACTGTCTTTGTGTTTTGTTTTTGAAATTTATTTTGATAATGGGATTTATCGGATTTTCACTGCTGCGTTTATGCCGCTGTACAAACGCTTGATTCTCTTACGGAGACATATAAATCCATGGGTTTTAAGATTCTTCCTAGTCAGGTATATTCCTAGGCGTTGAATATGTGGTGTTGAGTCCATTTCGTTGAGCAAGGAGTAGGTCTTGTCTATTACATATTTGGCTTATGGAAAGTTATCTGTGCTAATTTCAGTCTCTGGTTTTATGCAGCACCCCAAGGCACCTTTCCCCATAAGCAAGCACTAGTTGGTTTTCTAAATTTGTGACCCTGTTCTGTTTTGTAATTCAGTTCATGTGTAGTCAAGTTTACATTCCGTGTATTAGTGATATCTTATGATGTTTCTTTTTCTGTGTGACGTAGTTCAGGTAGAATCACCGTACCTGCATCCACTCACTATGACGCTACGGGCCTGATGACACAGATTTCATTGCTGAGTGATATTGCATTGTACGTACGTGCCACAACTTCTTTATCCATTTTTTGCTTTCTGGGATATTTACCTGATACTGTAGACGAGCTTCTTGTGAACACAGCCATCCCAAATATTGGGGTGGCTGTCTGTTTTTGATTTTAATTTCCGTAAGCTATAGGACCATAAGTGGAAGTGCCATAGGCTGTGTTGCTTTGTTTCTTACGTGTTTCAGGAAACACCATACACATCTCCATGGTGGCTGCTGGCAATTTACATCCTGCCAATCAGCATAACAAGGCTCCCTGTTCTCCATATCCTGTCCTACCTTTCTGGATTTTACACTTTTTTCAGATGGCCCTTGAGCCCGGGGGGCAGTGAGAATACATTGTAGTACAGATTTCCTTTACAGGCTTGCTTGGTTGGCCAAAAAGGGCGTATGCGTTTTTTCCTGAATATATTCAGGAAAAAACGCATACGCCCTTTTTGGCCAAGTGCATCATTGTCGACGTTCTGCCTCTTTTCCTATGCTTTCAGGGCAATTCCAGTCTACCCCCTGCAATCATTTTCCTGAAATTCTGCCCCACTTTCAAGTCCCCTTCACAGGCTTACTTCAATATATTTTTGGAGGATAGCTGTCATTTATAACTCTGCAGGTTTCTGAATTACAGTGCCCCTGAGCTCCTTTCTTCAACTCTCTTTCTTGTGAGCTGGGCACAAAACCGCAGGATTGCTTCAGGCCCTAATCTGTTTTCAGCAGGGCACGCTGAGCCTTTGTTTAATTCCTTTTCCTGGTGGGAAATGAGCGTTACATTTGCCCCTGCAGACACCTATAGCTAGTGTCTCATTGGTTCTCCATATTCCTGTTCATCTTGCACAGAAATTGCAAGCTGTGCCAAACAGGAGGTTAAAGGCACTGACTCTCCAAGCAGGGAGAGTGTTAGTAAAGCATCTGGAATGGTGAACCCGAGGACAAGGATACGAAAACTGAGGTGCATTTTAAATCGTTTCCCAATCACACGGTGGACCATACTGTGGGTTTCCCATGCATGTTTTAGCTGGAGGAAGAATCCCTTGAACCTGAAGAGTTGGGACCCATGGAATAGGTACCATGCAGTATGACTTCAAAGGGTCTGCATTTGCTCACCGAAACTCACCAATGCTATCAGCCTGAAGTGTCCAGCCTTATGTCTCAACCAGCTCTGGGTGTAGATGTGGTCAATCCCGGTTGCATCACATGCCCTGAGTGAATTATTTAAGAATTGCTCTCTATTTCACTGTCTTTATGTTTTGTTTTTGAAATTTATTTTGATAATGGGATTTATCGGATTTACACTGCTGCGTTTATGCCGCTGTACACACGCTTGATTCTCTTACGGAGACATATAAATCCATGGGTTTTAAGATTCTTCCTAGTCAGGTATATTTCTAGGCGTTGAATATGTGGTGTTGAGTCCATTTCGTTGAGCAAGGAGTAGGTCTTGTCTATTACATATTTGGTTTATGGAATGTTATCTGTGCTAATTTCAGTCTCTGCTTTTATGCAGCAACCCAAGGCACCTTTCCCCATAAGCAAGCACTAGTTGGTTTTCTAAATTTGAGACCCTGTTCTGTTTTGTAATTCAGTTCATGTGTAGTCAAGTTTACATTCCGTGTATTAGTGATATCTTATGATGTTTCTTTTTCTGTGTGACATAGTTCACGTAGAATCACCGTATGTGCATCCACTCACTATGCCGCTACGGGCCTGATGACACAGATTTCATTGCTGAGTTATATTGCATTGCACGTACGTGCCACAACTTCTTTATCCATTTTTTGCTTTCTGGGATATTTACCTGATACTGTAGACGAGCTTCTTGTGAACACAGCCGTCCCAAATATTGGGGTGGCTGTCTGTTTTTGATTTTAATTTCCTTAAGCTATAGGACCATAAGTGGAAGTGCCATAGGCTGTGTTGCTTTGTTTCTTACGTGTTTCAGGAAACACCATACACTTCTCCAGGGTGGCTGCTGGCAATTTACATCCTGCCAATCAGCATAACAAGGCTCCCTGTTCTCCATATCCTGTCCTACCTTTCTGGATTTTACACTTTTTTCAGATGGCCCTCTTGCCCGAGGGGCAGTGAGACTTCATTGTAGTGCAGATTTCCTTTACAGGCTTGCTTGGTTGGCCAAAAAGGGCGTATGCGTTTTTTCCTGAATATATTCAGGAAAAAACGCATACGCCCTTTTTGGCCAAGTGCATCATTGTCGACGTTGTGCCTCTTTTCCTATGCTTTCAGGGCAATTCCAGTCTACCCCCTGCAATCGTTTTCCTGAAATTCTGCCCGCTTTCAAGTCCCCTTCGCAGGCTTACTTCAATATACTTTTGGAAGATAGCTGTCATTTATAACTCTGTAGGTTTGTGAATTACAGTGCCCCTGAGCTCCTTTCTTCACCTCGCTTTCTTGTGAGCTGGGCACAAAACCGCAGGATTGCTTCAGGCCCTAATCTGTTTCCAGCAGGGCACGCTGAGCCTTTGTTTAATTCCCCTTCCTGGTGGGCAATGAGCGTTACATTTGCCCGTGCAGACACCTACAGCTAGTCTCTCATTGGTTCTCCCTATTCCTGTTCATCTTGCACAGAAATTGCAAGCTGTGCCAAAGAGGAGGTTAAAGGCACTGACTCTCCAAGCGGGGAGAGTGTTAGTAAAGCATCTGGAATGTTGAACCCGAGGACCAGGATACGAAAACTGAGATGCATTTTAAATCGTTTCCCAATCACACGGTGGACGATACTCTGGGTTTCCCATGCATGTTTTAGCTGGAGGAAGAATCCCTTGAACCTGGAGAGTTGGGACCCATGGAATGGGTACCATGCAGTATGACTTCAAAGGGTCTGCATTTGCTCACCGAAACTCACCAATGCTATCAGCCTGATGTGTCCAGCCTTATGTCTCAACCAGCTCTGGGTGTAGATGTGTTAAATCCCGGTTGCATCACATGCCCTGAGTGAATTATTTAAGAATTGCTCTCTATTTCACTGTCTTTGTGTTTTGTTTTCGAAATTTATTTTGATAATGGGATTTATCGGATTTTCACTGCTGCATTTCCGCCGCTGTACACACGCTTGATTCTCTTACCGAGACATATATATCCATGGGTTTTAAGATTCTTCCTAGTCAGGTATATTGCTAGGCGTTGAATATGTGGTGTTGAGTCCATTTCGTTGAGCAAGGAGTAGATCTTGTCTATTACATATTTGGCTTATGGAATGTTATCTGTGCTAATTTCAGTCTCTGGTTTTATGCAGCACCCCAAGGCACCTTTCCCCATAAGCAAGCACTAGTTGGTTTTCTAAATTTGAGACCCTGTTCTGTTTTGTAATTCAGTTCATGTGTAGTCAAGTTTACATTCCGTGTATTAGTGATATCTTATGATGTTTCTTTTTCTGTGTGACGTAGTTCACGTAGAATCACCGTACGTGCATCCACTCACTATGCCGCTACGGGCCTGATGACACAGATTTCATTGCTGAGTTATATTGCATTGCACGTACGTGCCACAACTTCTTTATCCGTTTTTTGCTTTCTGGGATATTTACCTGATACTGTAGACGAGCTTCTTGTGAACACAGCCGTCCCAAATATTGGGGTGGCTGTCTGTTTTTGATTTTAATTTCCGTATGCTATAGGACCATAAGTGGAAGTGCCATAGGCTGTGTTGCTTTGTTTCTTACGTGTTTCAGGAAACACCATACACTTCTCCAGGGTGGCTGCTGGCAATTTACATCCAGCCAATCAGCATAACAAGGCTCCCTGTTCTCCATATCCTGTCCTACCTTTCTGGATTTTACACTTTTTTCAGATGGCCCTCTTGCCCGAGGGGCAGTGAGACTTCATTGTAGTGCAGATTTCCTTTACAGGCTTGCTTGGTTGGCCAAAAAGGGCGTATGCGTTTTTTCCTGAATATATTCAGGAAAAAACGCATACGCCCTTTTTGGCCAAGTGCATCATTGTCGACGTTGTGCCTCTTTTCCTATGCTTTCAGGGCAATTCCAGTCTACCCCCTGCAATCGTTTTCCTGAAATTCTGCCCGCTTTCAAGTCCCCTTCGCAGGCTTACTTCAATATATTTTTGGGAGATAGCTGTCATTTATAACTCTGTAGGTTTGTGAATTACAGTGCCCCTGAGCTCCTTTCTTCACCTCGCTTTCTTGTGAGCTGGGCACAAAACCGCAGGATTGCTTCAGGCCCTAATCTGTTTCCAGCAGGGCACACTGAGCCTTTGTTTAATTCCCCTTCCTGGTGGGCAATGAGCGTTACATTTGCCCGTGCAGACACCTACAGCTAGTCTCTCATTGGTTCTCCCTATTCCTGTTCATCTTGCACAGAAATGGCAAGCTGTGCCAAACAGGAGGTTAAAGGCACTGACTCTCCAAGCGGGGAGAGTGTTAGTAAAGCATCTGGAATGGTGAACCCGAGGACCAGGATACGAAAAGTGAGATGCATTTTAAATCGTTTCCTAATCACACGGTGGACGATACTCTGGGTTTCCCATGCATGTTTTAGCTAGAGGAAGAATCCCTTGAACCTGGAGAGTTGGGACCCATGGAATGGGTACCATGCAGTATGACTTCAAAGGGTCTGCATTTGCTCACCGAAACTCACCAATGCTATCAGCCTGAAGTGTCCAGCCTTATGTCTCAACCAGCTCTGGGTGTAGATGTGTTAAATCCCGGTTGCATCACATGCCCTGTGTGAATTATATAAGAATTGCTCTCGATTTCACTGTCTTTGTGTTTTGTTTTTGAAATTTATTTTGATAATGGGATTTATCGGATTTTCACGGCTGCGTTTATGCCGCTGTACACACGCTTGATTCTCTTACGGAGACATATATATCCATGGGTTTTAAGATTCTTCCTAGTCAGGTATATTCCTAGGCGTTGAATATGTGGTGTTGGGTCCATTTCGTTGAACAAGGAGTAGGTCTTGTCTATTACATATTTGGCTTATGGAAAGTTATCTGTGCTAATTTCAGTCTCTGGTTTTATGCAGCACCCCAAGGCACCTTTCCCCATAAGCAAGCACTAGTTGGTTTCCTAAATTTGAGACCCTGTTCTGTTTTGTAATTCAGTTCATGTGTAGTCAAGTTTACATTCCGTGTATTAGTGATATCTTATGATGTTTCTTTTTCTGTGTGACGTAGTTCACGTAGAATCACCGTACCTGCATCCACTCACTATGCCGCTACGGGCCTGATGACACAGATTTCATTGCTGAGTGATATTGCATTGTACGTACGTGCCACAACTTCTTTATCCATATTTTGCTTTCTGGGATATTTACCTGGAACTGTAGACGAGCTTCTTGGCAACACAGCCGTCCCAAACTTTGGGGTGGCTCTCTGTTTTTGATTTTAATTTCCCTAAGGAATAGGACCATAAGTGCAATTGCCATAGGCTGTGTTGCTTTATTTCTTACGTGTTTCAGGAAACACCATACACTTCTCCACGGTGGTTGTTGGCAATTTACATCCTGCCAATCAGCATAACAAGGCTCCCTGTTCTCCATATCCTGTCCTACCTTTCTGGATTTTACACTTTTTTCAGATATCCCTCTTGCCCGGGGGGCAGTGAGACTTCATTGTAGTGCAGATTTCCTTTACAGGCTTGCTTGTTTGGAAAAAAAGGGCGTATGCGTTTTTTCCTGAATATATTCAGGAAAAAACGCATACGCCCTTTTTGGCCAAGTGCATCATTGTCGACGTTGTGCCTCTTTTCCTATGCTTTCAGGGCAATTCCAGTCTACCCCCTGCAATCGTTTTCCTGAAATTCTGCCCCGCTTTCAAGTCCCCTTCACAGGCTTACTTCAATATATTTTTGGAGGATAGCTGTCATTTATAACTCTGCAGGTTTGTGAAGTACAGTGCCCCTGAGCTCCTTTCTTCAACTCGCTTTCTTGTGAGCTGGGCACAAAACCGCAGGATTGCTTCAGGCCCTAATCTGTTTCCAGCAGGGCACACTGAGCCTTTGTTTAATTCCTCTTCCTGGTGGGCAATGAGCGTTACATTTGCCCGTGCAGACACCTACAGCTAGTCTCTCATTGGTTCTCCCTATTCCTGTTCATCTTGCACAGAAATGGCAAGCTGTGCCAAACAGGAGGTTAAGGGCACTGACTCTCCAAGCGGGGAGAGTGTTAGTAAAGCATCTGGAATGGTGAACCCGAGGACCAGGATACGAAAAGTGAGATGCATTTTAAATCGTTTCCTAATCACACGGTGGACGATACTCTGGGTTTCCCATGCATGTTTTAGCTGGAGGAAGAATGCCTTGAACCTGGAGAGTTGGGACCCATGGATTGGGTACCATGCAGTATGACTTCAAAGGGTCTGCATTTGCTCACCGAAACTCACCAATGCTATCAGCCTGAAGTGTCCAGCCTTATGTCTCAACCAGCTCTGGGTGTAGATGTGGTCAATCCCGGTTGCATCACATGCCCTGAGTGAATTATTTAAGAATTGCTCTCTATTTCACTGTCTTTGTGTTTTGTTTTCGAAATTTATTTTGATAATGGGATTTATCGGATTTTCACTGCTGCATTTCCGCCGCTGTACACACGCTTGATTCACTTACTGAGACATATATATCCATGGGTTTTAAGATTCTTCCTAGT
>NW_027077516.1:0-10000 GCF_963924675.1 Phocoena phocoena
CCCGCTGCCGCCACCTGTGCGCCGGTGTGTCCCGCCACAGCTCCCTCCGGCAGAAGCCCCGCCTCCGCCGTGTCGCCGCGGCCGGGTGCGGGAGCGGGATCGAGGGCCGGGGCCGCTTCCCCGGGCCTGCCGGCCACCAGGGGCGGGCTCCTGAGCTCGGCGGGTGGTGTGCGGGCAAAGGTGGCCTTGCCGGGGCTGAGGGGCCGTGGCGACGCAATGGTGGCTCCCAGTGGCTTCGGGTCAGCTGCTGTCGGGCAGCAGGGCCGGCCCGGGCTGCGGCCGGGCTGCGCCTAGCGCCGCGTGGGCGGGCAGGGGCGATGCCCCAGGGACCGCGGGCCCCGGGCCCCGAAGCCTCCGGGGCCACGTCCCTGTGAGCGACGTGCGGGATGTTGGGCGGGGCGCCAAGCGCCGAAGGGTTTGCTGGGTCACGCCCGCCCTCGGCTGGGAGGTGGTGGCCAAACCCTCCGCCACCGCCCGATACACGAGACGTCCGTTCCCCCTGCCTGGGCGGGCGGCGGGGTCCCGCCGGGGCGGGCTGACCGCCGGGCTGGCTGGCCTTAAGGCGCCAGCGCCAGCGCAACTGAGCCTCAAGAGGCAGCCCGCGGTCCCCGCCCCCGTCTACGGCCATACCACCCTGAACGCGCCCGATCTCGTCTGATCTCGTGAAGCTAAGCAGGGTCGGGCCTGGTTAGTACTTGGATGGGAGACCGCCTGGGAATACCGGGTGCTGTAGGCTTTTTGCCTCCCGCTCCGCCTTCTCCTTTACTCGCCCTTGGGCGGTGGCCGCCGGCTCCGCCCCCGCCGGGCCCCGCTGCAGGCCCCACCTCCTCAGGCCCCTCCCACCACGGCGCGCGCGCGTGTGTGTGTGTGTGTGTGTGTGTGTGCGTGCGCGCGCGCGCGGGTGCGCCGGAGGGGCCGCTCCCCGCCGGCACGGCCGGCCGGGCGGCCAGAAGGCGGCCCCAGAAGGCAGCCGCACCCCGGACGCTCCCGGGGTGGCTGGCCCGGACCCAGAATCCGCCGCGGGCCCGGTTGCCGTCCTTTCGGCCAGCGAGCCCCTCGACCTGCACCTGGCCGCCCCCACTGGCGCCCAGCCCCGCTGCCGCCACCTGTGCGCCGGTGTGTCCCGCCACAGCTCCCTCCGGCAGAAGCCCCGCCTCCGCCGTGTCGCCGCGGCCGGGTGCGGGAGCGGTATCGAGGGCCGGGGCCGCTTCCCCGGGCCTGCCGGCCACCAGGGGCGGGCTCCAGAGCTCGGCGGGTGGTGTGCGGGCAAGGGTGGCCTTGCCGGGGCTGAGGGGCCGTGGCGACGCAATGGTGGCTCCCAGTGGCTTCGGGCCAGCTGCTGTCGGGCAGCAGGGCCGGCCCGGGCTGCGGCCGGGCTGCGCCTAGCGCCGCGTGGGCGGGCAGGGGCGATGCCCCAGGGACCGCGGGCCCCGGGCCCCGAAGCCTCCGGGGCCACGTCCCTGTGAGCGACGTGCGGGATCTTGGGCGGGGCGCCAAGCGCCGAAGGGTTTGCTGGGTCACGCCGGCCCTCGGCTGGGAGGTGGTGGCCAAACCCTCCGCCACCGCCCGATACACGAGACGTCCGTTCCCCCTGCCTGGGCGGGCGGCGGGGTCCCGCCGGGGCGGGCTGACCGCCGGGCTGGCTGGCCCTAAGGCGCCAGCGCCAGCGCAACTGGGCCTCAAGAGGCAGCCCGCGGTCCCCGCCCCCGTCTACGGCCATACCACCCTGAACGCGCCCGATCTCGTCTGATCTCGGAAGCTAAGCAGGGTCGGGCCTGGTTAGTACTTGGATGGGAGACCGCCTGGGAATACCGGGTGCTGTAGGCTTTTTGCCTCCCGCTCCGCCTTCTCCTTTACTCGCCCGCGGGCGGTGGCCGCCGGCTCCGCCCCCGCCGGGCCCCGCTGCAGGCCCCACCTCCTCAGGCCCCTCCCACCACGGCGCGCGCGCGCGTGTGTGTGTGTGTGTGTGTGTGCGTGCGCGCGCGCGCGGGTGCGCCGGAGGGGCCGCTCCCCGCCGGCACGGCCGGCCGGGCGGCCAGAAGGCGGCCCCAGAAGGCAGCCGCACCCCGGACGCTCCCGGGGTGGCTGGCCCGGACCCAGAATCCGCCGCGGGCCCGGTTGCCGTCCTTTCGGCCAGCGAGCCCCTCGACCTGCACCTGGCCGCCCCCACTGGCGCCCAGCCCCGCTGCCGCCACCTGTGCGCCGGTGTGTCCCGCCACAGCTCCCTCCGGCAGAAGCCCCGCCTCCGCCGTGTCGCCGCGGCCGGGTGCGGGAGCGGGATCGAGGGCCGGGGCCGCTTCCCCGGGCCTTCCGGCCACCAGGGGCGGGCTCCTGAGCTCGGCGGGTGGTGTGCGGGCAAAGGTGGCCTTGCCGGGGCTGAGGGGCCGTGGCGACGCAATGGTGGCTCCCAGTGGCTTCGGGTCAGCTGCTGTCGGGCAGCAGGGCCGGCCCGGGCTGCGGCCGGGCTGCGCCTAGCGCCGCGTGGGCGGGCAGGGGCGATGCCCCAGGGACCGCGGGCCCCGGGCCCCGAAGCCTCCGGGGCCACGTCCCTGTGAGCGACGTGCGGGACGTTGGGCGGGGCGCCAAGCGCCGAAGGGTTTGCTGGGTCACGCCCGCCCTCGGCTGGGAGGTGGTGGCCAAATCCTCCGCCACCGCCCGATACACGAGACGTCCGTTCCCCCTGCCTGGGCGGGCGGCGGGGTCCCGCCGGGGCGGGCTGACCGCCGGGCTGGCTGGCCTTAAGGCGCCAGCGCCAGCGCAACTGGGCCTCAAGAGGCAGCCCGCGGTCCCCGCCCCCGTCTACGGCCATACCACCCTGAACGCGCCCGATCTCGTCTGATCTCGGAAGCTAAGCAGGGTCGGGCCTGGTTAGTACTTGGATGGGAGACCGCCTGGGAATACCGGGTGCTGTAGGCTTTTTGCCTCCCGCTCCGCCTTCTCCTTTACTCGCACGCGGGCGGTGGCCGCCGGCTCCGCCCCCGCCGGGCCCCGCTGCAGGCCCCACCTCCTCAGGCCCCTCTCACCACGGCGCGCGCGCGTGTGTGTGTGTGTGTGTGTGTGTGCGTGCGCGCGCGCGCGGGTGCGCCGGAGGGGCCGCTCCCCGCCGGCACGGCCGGCCGGGCGGCCAGAAGGCGGCCCCAGAAGGCAGCCGCACCCCGGACGCTCCCGGGGTGGCTGGCCCGGACCCAGAATCCGCCGCGGGCCCGGTTGCCGTCCTTTCGGCCAGCGAGCCCCTCGACCTGCACCTGGCCGCCCCCACTGGCGCCCAGCCCCGCTGCCGCCACCTGTGCGCCGGTGTGTCCCGCCACAGCTCCCTCCGGCAGAAGCCCCGCCTCCGCCGTGTCGCCGCGGCCGGGTGCGGGAGCGGGATCGAGGGCCGGGGCCGCTTCCCCGGGCCTTCCGGCCACCAGGGGCGGGCTCCTGAGCTCGGCGGGTGGTGTGCGGGCAAAGGTGGCCTTGCCGGGGCTGAGGGGCCGTGGCGACGCAATGGTGGCTCCCAGTGGCTTCGGGTCAGCTGCTGTCGGGCAGCAGGGCCGGCCCGGGCTGCGGCCGGGCTGCGCCTAGCGCCGCGTGGGCGGGCAGGGGCGATGCCCCAGGGACCGCGGGCCCCGGGCCCCGAAGCCTCCGGGGCCACGTCCCTGTGAGCGACGTGCGGGATGTTGGGCGGGGCGCCAAGCGCCGAAGGGTTTGCTGGGTCACGCCCGCCCTCGGCTGGGAGGTGGTGGCCAAACCCTCCGCCACCGCCCGATACACGAGACGTCCGTTCCCCCTGCCTGGGCGGGCGGCGGGGTCCCGCCGGGGCGGGCTGACCGCCGGGCTGGCTGGCCTTAAGGCGCCAGCGCCAGCGCAACTGAGCCTCAAGAGGCAGCCCGCGGTCCCCGCCCCCGTCTACGGCCATACCACCCTGAACGCGCCCGATCTCGTCTGATCTCGGAAGCTAAGCAGGGTCGGGCCTGGTTAGTACTTGGATGGGAGACCGCCTGGGAATACCGGGTGCTGTAGGCTTTTTGCCTCCCGCTCCGCCTTCTCCTTTACTCGCCCGCGGGCGGTGGCCGCCGGCTCCGCCCCCGCCGGGCCCCGCTGCAGGCCCCACCTCCTCAGGCCCCTCCCACCACGGCGCGCGTGCGCCGGAGGGGCCGCTCCCCGCCGGCCCGGCCGGCCGGGCGGCCAGAAGGCGGCCCCGGAAGGCAGCCGCACCCCGGACGCTCCCGGGGTGGCTGGCCCGGACCCAGAATCCGCCGCGGGCCCGGTTGCCGTCCTTTCGGCCAGCGAGCCCCTCGACCTGCACCTGGCCGCCCCCACTGGCGCCCAGCCCCGCTGCCGCCACCTGTGCGCCGGTGTGTCCCGCCACAGCTCCCTCCGGCAGAAGCCCCGCCTCCGCCGTGTCGCCGCGGCCGGGTGCGGGAGCGGGATCGAGGGCCGGGGCCGCTTCCCCGGGCCTGCCGGCCACCAGGGGCGGGCTCCTGAGCCCGGCGGGTGGTGTGCGGGCAAAGGTGGCCTTGCCGGGGCTGAGGGGCCGTGGCGACGCAATGGTGGCTCCCAGTGGCTTCGGGCCAGCTGCTGTCGGGCAGCAGGGCCGGCCCGGGCTGCGGCCGGGCTGCGCCTAGCGCCGCGTGGGCGGGCAGGGGCGATGCCCCACGGACCGCGGGCCCCGGGCCCCGAAGCCTCCGGGGCCACGTCCCTGTGAGCGACGTGCGGGATCTTGGGCGGGGCGCCAAGCGCCGAAGGGTTTGCTGGGTCACGCCCGCCCTCGGCTGGGAGGTGGTGGCCAAACCCTCCGCCACCGCCCGATACACGAGACGTCCGTTCCCCCTGCCTGGGCGGGCGGCGGGGTCCCGCCGGGGCGGGCTCACCGCCGGGCTGGCTGGCCCTAAGGCGCCAGCGCCAGCGCAACTGGGCCTCAAGAGGCAGCCCGCGGTCCCCGCCCCCGTCTACGGCCATACCACCCTGAACGCGCCCGATCTCGTCTGATCTCGGAAGCTAAGCAGGGTCGGGCCTGGTTAGTACTTGGATGGGAGACCGCCTGGGAATACCGGGTGCTGTAGGCTTTTTGCCTCCCGCTCCGCCTTCTCCTTTACTCGCCCGCGGGCGGTGGCCGCCGGCTCCGCCCCCGCCGGGCCCCGCTGCAGGCCCCACCTCCTCAGGCCCCTCCCACCACGGCGCGCGTGCGCCGGAGGGGCCGCTCCCCGCCGGCCCGGCCGGCCGGGCGGCCAGAAGGCGGCCCCGGAAGGCAGCCGCACCCCGGACGCTCCCGGGGTGGCTGGCCCGGACCCAGAATCCGCCGCGGGCCCGGTTGCCGTCCTTTCGGCCAGCGAGCCCCTCGACCTGCACCTGGCCGCCCCCACTGGCGCCCAGCCCCGCTGCCGCCACCTGTGCGCCGGTGTGTCCCGCCACAGCTCCCTCCGGCAGAAGCCCCGCCTCCGCCGTGTCGCCGAGGCCGGGTGCGGGAGCGGGATCGAGGGCCGGGGCCGCTTCCCCGGGCCTGCCGGCCACCAGGGGCGGGCTCCTGAGCCCGGCGGGTGGTGTGCGGGCAAAGGTGGCCTTGCCGGGGCTGAGGGGCCGTGGCGACGCAATGGTGGCTCCCAGTGGCTTCGGGCCAGCTGCTGTCGGGCAGCAGGGCCGGCCCGGGCTGCGGCCGGGCTGCGCCTAGCGCCGCGTGGGCGGGCAGGGGCGATGCCCCACGGACCGCGGGCCCCGGGCCCCGAAGCCTCCGGGGCCACGTCCCTGTGAGCGACGTGCGGGATCTTGGGCGGGGCGCCAAGCGCCGAAGGGTTTGCTGGGTCACGCCCGCCCTCGGCTGGGAGGTGGTGGCCAAACCCTCCGCCACCGCCCGATACACGAGACGTCCGTTCCCCCTGCCTGGGCGGGCGGCGGGGTCCCGCCGGGGCGGGCTCACCGCCGGGCTGGCTGGCCCTAAGGCGCCAGCGCCAGCGCAACTGGGCCTCAAGAGGCAGCCCGCGGTCCCCGCCCCCGTCTACGGCCATACCACCCTGAACGCGCCCGATCTCGTCTGATCTCGGAAGCTAAGCAGGGTCGGGCCTGGTTAGTACTTGGATTGGGAGACCGCCTGGGAATACCGGGTGCTGTAGGCTTTTTGCCTCCCGCTCCGCCTTCTCCTTTACTCGCCCTTGGGCGGTGGCCGCCGGCTCCGCCCCCGCCGGGCCCCGCTGCAGGCCCCACCTCCTCAGGCCCCTCCCACCACGGCGCGCGCGCGTGTGTGTGTGTGTGTGTGTGTGCGTGCGCGCGCGCGCGGGTGCGCCGGAGGGGCCGCTCCCCGCCGGCACGGCCGGCCGGGCGGCCAGAAGGCGGCCCCAGAAGGCAGCCGCACCCCGGACGCTCCCGGGGTGGCTGGCCCGGACCCAGAATCCGCCGCGGGCCCGGTTGCCGTCCTTTCGGCCAGCGAGCCCCTCGACCTGCACCTGGCCGCCCCCACTGGCGCCCAGCCCCGCTGCCGCCACCTGTGCGCCGGTGTGTCCCGCCACAGCTCCCTCCGGCAGAAGCCCCGCCTCCGCCGTGTCGCCGCGGCCGGGTGCGGGAGCGGGATCGAGGGCCGGGGCCGCTTCCCCGGGCCTGCCGGCCACCAGGGGCGGGCTCCTGAGCTCGGCGGGTGGTGTGCGGGCAAAGGTGGCCTTGCCGGGGCTGAGGGGCCGTGGCGACGCAATGGTGGCTCCCAGTGGCTTCGGGTCAGCTGCTGTCGGGCAGCAGGGCCGGCCCGGGCTGCGGCCGGGCTGCGCCTAGCGCCGCGTGGGCGGGCAGGGGCGATGCCCCAGGGACCGCGGGCCCCGGGCCCCGAAGCCTCCGGGGCCACGTCCCTGTGAGCGACGTGCGGGATGTTGGGCGGGGCGCCAAGCGCCGAAGGGTTTGCTGGGTCACGCCCGCCCTCGGCTGGGAGGTGGTGGCCAAACCCTCCGCCACCGCCCGATACACGAGACGTCCGTTCCCCCTGCCTGGGCGGGCGGCGGGGTCCCGCCGGGGCGGGCTGACCGCCGGGCTGGCTGGCCTTAAGGCGCCAGCGCCAGCGCAACTGAGCCTCAAGAGGCAGCCCGCGGTCCCCGCCCCCGTCTACGGCCATACCACCCTGAACGCGCCCGATCTCGTCTGATCTCGTGAAGCTAAGCAGGGTCGGGCCTGGTTAGTACTTGGATGGGAGACCGCCTGGGAATACCGGGTGCTGTAGGCTTTTTGCCTCCCGCTCCGCCTTCTCCTTTACTCGCCCTTGGGCGGTGGCCGCCGGCTCCGCCCCCGCCGGGCCCCGCTGCAGGCCCCACCTCCTCAGGCCCCTCCCACCACGGCGCGCGCGCGTGTGTGTGTGTGTGTGTGTGTGTGCGTGCGCGCGCGCGCGGGTGCGCCGGAGGGGCCGCTCCCCGCCGGCACGGCCGGCCGGGCGGCCAGAAGGCGGCCCCAGAAGGCAGCCGCACCCCGGACGCTCCCGGGGTGGCTGGCCCGGACCCAGAATCCGCCGCGGGCCCGGTTGCCGTCCTTTCGGCCAGCGAGCCCCTCGACCTGCACCTGGCCGCCCCCACTGGCGCCCAGCCCCGCTGCCGCCACCTGTGCGCCGGTGTGTCCCGCCACAGCTCCCTCCGGCAGAAGCCCCGCCTCCGCCGTGTCGCCGCGGCCGGGTGCGGGAGCGGGATCGAGGGCCGGGGCCGCTTCCCCGGGCCTGCCGGCCACCAGGGGCGGGCTCCTGAACTCGGCGGGTGGTGTGCGGGCAAGGGGTGGCCTTGCCGGGGCTGAGGGGCCGTGGCGACGCAATGGTAGCTCCCAGTGGCTTCGGGCCAGCTGCTGTCGGGCAGCAGGGCCGGCCCGGGCTGCGGCCGGGCTGCGCCTAGCGCCGCATGGGAGGGCAGGGGCGATGCCCCAGGGACCGCGGGCCCCGGGCCCCGAAGCCTCCGGGGCCACGTCCCTGTGAGCGACGTGTGGGATCTTGGGCGGGGCGCCAAGCGCCAAAGGGTTTGCTGGGTCACGCCCGCCCTCGGCTGGGAGGTGGTGGCCAAACTCTCTGCCACCGCCCGATACACGAGACGTCCGTTCCCCCTGCCTGGGCGGGCGGCGGGGTCCCGCCGGGGCGGGCTGACCGCCGGGCTGGCTGGCCTTAAGGCGCCAGCGCCAGCGCAACTGGGCCTCAAGAGGCAGCCCGCGGTCCCCGCCCCCGTCTACGGCCATACCACCCTAAACGCGCCCGATCTCGTCTGATCTCGGAAGCTGAGCAGGGTCGGGCCTGGTTAGTACTTGGATGGGAGACCGCCTGGGAATACCGGGTGCTGTAGGCTTTTTGCCTCCCGCTCCGCCTTCTCCTTTACTCGCCCGCGGGCGGTGGCCGCCGGCTCCGCTCCCGCCGGGCCCCGCTGCAGGCCCCACCTCCTCAGGCCCCACCCAACACGGCGCGCGTGCGCCGGAGGGGCCGCTCCCCGCCGGCCCGGCCGGCCGGGCGGCCAGAAGGCGGCCCCGGAAGGCAGCCGCACCCCGGACGCTCCCGGGGTGGCTGGCCCGGACCCAGAATCCGCCGCCGGCCCGGTTGCCGTCCTTTCGGCCAGCGAGCCCCTCGACCTGCACCTGGCCGCCCCCACTGGCGCCCAGCCCCGCTGCCGCCACCTGTGCGCCGGTGTGTCCCGCCACAGCTCCCTCCGGCAGAAGCCCCGCCTCCGCCGTGTCGCCGCGGCCGGGTGCGGGAGCGGGATCGAGGGCCGGGGCCGCTTCCCCGGGCCTGCCGGCCACCAGGGGCGGGCTCCTGAGCTCGGTAGGTGGTGTGCGGGCAAGGGTGGCCTTGCCGGGGCTGAGGGGCCGTGGCGACGCAATGGTGGCTCCCAGTGGCTTCGGGCCAGCTGCTGTCGGGCAGCAGGGCCGGCCCGGGCTGCGGCCGGGCTGCGCCTAGCGCCGCGTGGGCGGGCAGGGGCGATGCCCCAGGGACCGCGGGCCCCGGGCCCCGAAGCCTCCGGGGCCACGTCCCTGTGAGCGATGTGCGGGATCTTGGGCGGGGCGCCAAGCGCCGAAGGGTTTGCTGGGTCACGCCCGCCCTCGGCTGGGAGGTGGTGGCCAAACCCTCCGCCACCGCCCGATACACGAGACGTCCGTTCCCCCTGCCTGGGCGGGCGGCGGGGTCCCGCCGGGGCGGGCTCACCGCCGGGCTGGCTGGCCCTAAGGCGCCAGCGCCAGCGCAACTGGGCCTCAAGAGGCAGCCCGCGGTCCCCGCCCCGGTCTACGGCCATACCACCCTGAACGCGCCCGATCTCGTCTGATCTCAGAAGCTAAGCAGGGTCCGGGCCTGGTTAGTACTTGTGAGGGGAGACCGCCTGGGAATACCGGGTGCCATAGACTTTTTGCCTCCCGCTCCGCCTTCTCCTTTACTCGCCCTTGGGCGGTGGCCGCCGGCTCCGCCCCCGCCGGGCCCCGCTGCAGGCCCCACCTCCTCAGGCCCCTCCCACCACGGCGCGCGCGCGTGTGTGTGTGTGTGTGTGTGTGTGTGTGCGTGCGCGCGCGCGCGGGTGCGCCGGAGGGGCCGCTCCCCGCCGGCACGGCCGGCCGGGCGGCCAGAAGGCGGCCCCAGAAGGCAGCCGCACCCCGGACGCTCCCGGGGTGGCTGGCCCGGACCCAGAATCCGCCGCGGGCCCGGTTGCCGTCCTTTCGGCCAGAGAGCCCCTCGACCTGCACCTGGCCGCCCCCACTGGCGCCCAGCCCCGCTGCCGCCACCTGTGCGCCGGTGTGTCCCGCCACAGCTCCCTCCGGCAGAAGCCCCGCCTCCGCCGTGTCGCCGCGGCCGGGTGCGGGAGCGGGATCGAGGGCCGGGGCCGCTTCCCCGGGCCTTCCGGCCACCAGGGGCGGGCTCCTGAGCTCGGCGGGTGGTGTGCGGGCAAAGGTGGCCTTGCCGGGGCTGAGGGGCCGTGGCGACGCAATGGTGGCTCCCAGTGGCTTCGGGTCAGCTGCTGTCGGGCAGCAGGGCCGGCCCGGGCTGCGGCCGGGCTGCGCCTAGCGCCGCGTGGGCGGGCAGGGGCGATGCCCCAGG
>NW_027077516.1:12500-17500 GCF_963924675.1 Phocoena phocoena
TAAACGCGCCCGATCTCGTCTGATCTCGGAAGCTGAGCAGGGTCGGGCCTGGTTAGTACTTGGATGGGAGACCGCCTGGGAATACCGGGTGCTGTAGGCTTTTTGCCTCCCGCTCCGCCTTCTCCTTTACTCGCCCGCTGGCGGTGGCCGCCGGCTCCGCCCACGCCGGGCCCCGCTGCAGGCCCCACCTCCTCAGGCCCCTCCCACCACGGCACGGGTGCGACGGAGGGGCGGCTCCCCGCCGGCCCGGCCGGCCGGGCGGCCAGAAGGCGGCCCCGGAAGGCAGCCGCACCCCGGACGCTCCCGGGGTGGCTGGCCCGGACCCAGAATCCGCCGCGGGCCCGGTTGCCGTCCTTTCGGCCAGCGAGCCCCTCGACCTGCACCTGGCCGCCCCCACTGGCGCCCAGCCCCGCTGCCGCCACCTGTGCGCCGGTGTGTCCCGCCACAGCTCCCTCCGGCAGAAGCCCCGCCTCCGCCGTGTCGCCGCGGCCGGGTGCGGGAGCGGGATCGAGGGCCGGGGTCGCTTCCCCGGGCCTGCCGGCCACCAGGGGCGGGCTCCTGAGCTCGGCGGGTGGTGTGCGGGCAAGGGGTGGCCTTGCCGGGGCTGAGGGGCCGTGGCGACGCAATGGTAGCTCCCAGTGGCTTCGGGCCAGCTGCTGTCGGGCAGCAGGGCCGGCCGGGCTGCGGCCGGGCTGCGCCTAGCGCCGCATGGGAGGGCAGGGTCGATGCCCCAGGGACCGCGGGCCCCGGGCCCCGAAGCCTCCGGGGCCACGTCCCTGTGAGCGACGTGCGGGATCTTGGGCGGGGCGCCAAGCGCCGAAGGGTTTGCTGGGTCACGCCCGCCCTCGGCTGGGAGGTGGTGGCCAAACCCTCCGCCACCGCCCGATACCCGAGACGTCCGTTCCCCCTGCATGGGCGGGCGGCGGGGTCCCGCCGGGGCGGGCTGACCGCCGGGCTGGCTGGCCCTAAGGCGCCAGCGCCAGCGCAACTGGGCCTCAAGAGGCAGCCCGCGGTCCCCGCCCCCGTCTACGGCCATACCACCCTGAATGCACCCGATCTCCTCTGATCTCGGAAGCTGAGCAGGGTCTGGGCCTGGTTAGTACTTGGATGGGAGACCGCCTGGGAATACCGGGTGCTGTAGGATTTTTGCCTCCCGCTCCGCCTTCTCCTTTACTCGCCCGCGGGCGGTGGCCGCCGGCTCCGCTCCCGCCGGGCCCCGCTGCAGGCCCCACCTCCTCAGGCCCCACCCAACACGGCGCGCGTGCGCCGGAGGGGCCGCTCCCCGCCGGCCCGGCCGGCCGGGCGGCCAGAAGGCGGCCCCGGAAGGCAGCCGCACCCCGGACGCTCCCGGGGTGGCTGGCCCGGACCCAGAATCCGCCGCCGGCCCGGTTGCCGTCCTTTCGGCCAGCGAGCCCCTCGACCTGCACCTGGCCGCCCCCACTGGCGCCCAGCCCCGCTGCCGCCACCTGTGCGCCGGTGTGTCCCGCCACAGCTCCCTCCGGCAGAAGCCCCGCCTCCGCCGTGTCGCCGCGGCCGGGTGCGGGAGCGGGATCGAGGGCCGGGGCCGCTTCCCCGGGCCTGCCGGCCACCAGGGGCGGGCTCCTGAGCTCGGCGGGTGGTGTGCGGGCAAAGGTGGCCTTGCCGGGGCTGAGGGGCCGTGGCGACGCAATGGTGGCTCCCAGTGGCTTCGGGTCAGCTGCTGTCGGGCAGCAGGGCCGGCCCGGGCTGCGGCCGGGCTGCGCCTAGCGCCGCGTGGGCGGGCAGGGGCGATGCCCCAGGGACCGCGGGCCCCGGGCCCCGAAGCCTCCGGGGCCACGTCCCTGTGAGCGACGTGCGGGATCTTGGGCGGGGCGCCAAGCGCCGAAGGGTTTGCTGGGTCACGCCCGCCCTCGGCTGGGAGGTGGTGGCCAAACCCTCCGCCACCGCCCGATACACGAGACGTCCGTTCCCCCTGCCTGGGCGGGCGGCGGGGTCCCGCCGGGGCGGGCTGACCGCCGGGCTGGCTGGCCTTAAGGCGCCAGCGCCAGCGCAACTGGGCCTCAAGAGGCAGCCCGCGGTCCCCGCCCCCGTCTACGGCCATACCACCCTGAACGCGCCCGATCTCGTCTGATCTCGGAAGCTAAGCAGGGTCGGGCCTGGTTAGTACTTGGATGGGAGACCACCTGGGAATACCGGGTGCTGTAGGCTTTTTGCCTCCCGCTCCGCCTTCTCCTTTACTCGCCCTTGGGCGGTTGCCGCCGGCTCCGCCCCCGCCGGGCCCCGCTGCAGGCCCCACCTCCTCAGGCCCCTCCCACCACGGCGCGCGCGTGTATGTGTGCGTGTGTGTGTGTGTGTGTGTGTGTGTGTGCGTGCGCGCGCGCGCGGGTGCGCCGGAGGGGCCGCTCCCCGCCGGCACGGCCGGCCGGACGGCCAGAAGGCGGCCCCAGAAGGCAGCCGCACCCCGGACGCTCCCGGGGTGGCTGGCCCGGACCCAGAATCCGCCGCGGGCCCGGTTGCCGTCCTTTCGGCCAGCGAGCCCCTCGACCTGCACCTGGCCGCCCCCACTGGCGCCCAGCCCCGCTGCCGCCACCTGTGCGCCGGTGTGTCCCGCCACAGCTCCCTCCGGCAGAAGCCCCGCCTCCGCCGTGTCGACGCGGCCGGGTGCGGGAGCGGGATCGAGGGCCGGGGCCGCTTCCCCGGGCCTGCCGGCCACCAGGGGCGGGCTCCTGAACTCGGCGGGTGGTGTGCGGGCAAGGGGTGGCCTTGCCGGGGCTGAGGGGCCGTGGCGACGCAATGGTAGCTCCCAGTGGCTTCGGGCCAGCTGCTGTCGGGCAGCAGGGCCGGCCCGGGCTGCGGCCGGGCTGCGCCTTGCGCCGCATGGGAGGGCAGGGGCGATGCCCCAGGGACCGCGGGCCCCGGGCCCCGAAGCCTCCGGGGCCACGTCCCTGTGAGCGACGTGTGGGATCTTGGGCGGGGCGCCAAGCGCCGAAGGGTTTGCTGGGTCACGCCCGCCCTCGGCTGGGAGGTGGTGGCCAAACCCTCCGCCACCGCCCGATACACGAGACGTCCGTTCCCCCTGCCTGGGCGGGCGGCGGGGTCCCGCCGGGGCGGGCTGACCGCCGGGCTGGCTGGCCTTAAGGCGCCAGCGCCAGCGCAACTGGGCCTCAAGAGGCAGCCCGCGGTCCCCGCCCCCGTCTACGGCCATACCATCCTAAACGCGCCCGATCTCGTCTGATCTCGGAAGCTGAGCAGGGTCGGGCCTGGTTAGTACTTGGATGGGAGACCGCCTGGGAATACCGGGTGCTGTAGGCTTTTTGCCTCCCGCTCCGCCTTCTCCTTTACTCGCCCGCTGGCGGTGGCCGCCGGCTCCGCCCACGCCGGGCCCCGCTGCAGGCCCCACCTCCTCAGGCCCCTCCCACCACGGCACGGGTGCGACGGAGGGGCGGCTCCCCGCCGGCCCGGCCGGCCGGGCGGCCAGAAGGCGGCCCCGGAAGGCAGCCGCACCCCGGACGCTCCCGGGGTGGCTGGCCCGGACCCAGAATCCGCCGCGGGCCCGGTTGCCGTCCTTTCGGCCAGCGAGCCCCTCGACCTGCACCTGGCCGCCCCCACTGGCGCCCAGCCCCGCTGCCGCCACCTGTGCGCCGGTGTGTCCCGCCACAGCTCCCTCCGGCAGAAGCCCCGCCTCCGCCGTGTCGCCGCGGCCGGGTGCGGGAGCGGGATCGAGGGCCGGGGTCGCTTCCCCGGGCCTGCCGGCCACCAGGGGCGGGCTCCTGAGCTCGGCGGGTGGTGTGCGGGCAAGGGGTGGCCTTGCCGGGGCTGAGGGGCCGTGGCGACGCAATGGTAGCTCCCAGTGGCTTCGGGCCAGCTGCTGTCGGGCAGCAGGGCCGGCCGGGCTGCGGCCGGGCTGCGCCTAGCGCCGCATGGGAGGGCAGGGTCGATGCCCCAGGGACCGCGGGCCCCGGGCCCCGAAGCCTCCGGGGCCACGTCCCTGTGAGCGACGTGCGGGATCTTGGGCGGGGCGCCAAGCGCCGAAGGGTTTGCTGGGTCACGCCCGCCCTCGGCTGGGAGGTGGTGGCCAAACCCTCCGCCACCGCCCGATACCCGAGACGTCCGTTCCCCCTGCATGGGCGGGCGGCGGGGTCCCGCCGGGGCGGGCTGACCGCCGGGCTGGCTGGCCCTAAGGCGCCAGCGCCAGCGCAACTGGGCCTCAAGAGGCAGCCCGCGGTCCCCGCCCCCGTCTACGGCCATACCACCCTGAATGCACCCGATCTCCTCTGATCTCGGAAGCTGAGCAGGGTCTGGGCCTGGTTAGTACTTGGATGGGAGACCGCCTGGGAATACCGGGTGCTGTAGGATTTTTGCCTCCCGCTCCGCCTTCTCCTTTACTCGCCCGCGGGCGGTGGCCGCCGGCTCCGCTCCCGCCGGGCCCCGCTGCAGGCCCCACCTCCTCAGGCCCCACCCAACACGGCGCGCGTGCGCCGGAGGGGCCGCTCCCCGCCGGCCCGGCCGGCCGGGCGGCCAGAAGGCGGCCCCGGAAGGCAGCCGCACCCCGGACGCTCCCGGGGTGGCTGGCCCGGACCCAGAATCCGCCGCCGGCCCGGTTGCCGTCCTTTCGGCCAGCGAGCCCCTCGACCTGCACCTGGCCGCCCCCACTGGCGCCCAGCCCCGCTGCCGCCACCTGTGCGCCGGTGTGTCCCGCCACAGCTCCCTCCGGCAGAAGCCCCGCCTCCGCCGTGTCGCCGCGGCCGGGTGCGGGAGCGGGATCGAGGGCCGGGGCCGCTTCCCCGGGCCTGCCGGCCACCAGGGGCGGGCTCCTGAGCTCGGCGGGTGGTGTGCGGGCAAAGGTGGCCTTGCCGGGGCTGAGGGGCCGTGGCGACGCAATGGTGGCTCCCAGTGGCTTCGGGTCAGCTGCTGTCGGGCAGCAGGGCCGGCCCGGGCTGCGGCCGGGCTGCGCCTAGCGCCGCGTGGGCGGGCAGGGGCGATGCCCCAGGGACCGCGGGCCCCGGGCCCCGAAGCCTCCG
>NW_027077516.1:25000-30000 GCF_963924675.1 Phocoena phocoena
CGGGCCCCGAAGCCTCCGGGGCCACGTCCCTGTGAGCGACGTGCGGGATCTTGGGCGGGGCGCCAAGCGCCGAAGGGTTTGCTGGGTCACGCCCGCCCTCGGCTGGGAGGTGGTGGCCAAACCCTCCACCACCGCCCGATACACGAGACGTCCGTTCCCCCTGCCTGGGCGGGCGGCGGGGTCCCGCCGGGGCGGGCTGACCGCCGGGCTGGCTGGCCCTAAGGCGCCAGCGCCAGCGCAACTGGGCCTCAAGAGGCAGCCCGCGGTCCCCGCCCCCGTCTACGGCCATACCACCCTGAACGCGCCCGATCTCGTCTGATCTCAGAAGCTAAGCAGGGTCCGGGCCTGGTTAGTACTTGTGATGGGAGACCGCCTGGGAATACCGGGTGCCATAGGCTTTTTGCCTCCCGCTCCGCCTTCTCCTTTACTCGCCCTTGGGCGGTGGCCGCCGGCTCCGCCCCCGGCGGGCCCCGCTGCAGGCCCCACCACCTGAGGCCCCTCCCACCACGGCGCGCGCGCGCGTGTGTGTGTGTGTGTGTGTGTGTGTGTGCGTGCGCGCGCGCGCGGGTGCGCCGGAGGGGCCGCTCCCCGCCGGCACGGCCGGCCGGGCGGCCAGAAGGCGGCCCCATAAGGCAGCCGCACCCCGGACGCTCCCGGGGTGGCTGGCCCGAACCCAGAATCCGCCGCGGGCCCGGTTGCCGTCCTTTCGGCCAGCGAGCCCCTCGACCTGCACCTGGCCGCCCCCACTGGCGACCAGCCCCCCTGCCGCCACCTGTGCGCCGGTGTGTCCCGCCACAGCTCCCTCCGGCAGAAGTCCCGCCTCCGCCGTGCCGCCGCGGCCGGGTGCCGGAGCGGGATCGAGGGCCGGGGCCGCTACCCCGGGCCTGCCGGCCCCCAGGGGCGGGCTCCTGAGCTCGGCGGGTGGTGTGCGGGCAAGGGTGGCCTTGCCGGGGCTGAGGGGCCGTGGCGACGCAATGGTGGCTCCCAGTGGCTTCGGGCCAGCTGCTGTCGGGCAGCAGGGCCGGCCCGGGCTGCGGCCGGGCTGCGCCTAGCGCCGCGTGGGCGGGCAGGGGCGATGCCCCAGGGACCGCGGGCCCCGGGCCCCGAAGCCTCCGGGGCCACGTCCCTGTGAGCGACGTGCGGGATCTTGGGCGGGGCGCCAAGCGCCGAAGGGTTTGCTGGGTCACGCCCGCCCTCGGCTGGGAGGTGGTGGCCAAACCCTCCGCCACCGCCCGATACACGAGACGTCCGTTCCCCCTGCCTGGGCGGGCGGCGGGGTCCCGCCGGGGCGGGCTCACCGCCGGGCTGGCTGGCCCTAAGGCGCCAGCGCCAGCGCAACTGAGCCTCAAGAGGCAGCCCGCGGTCCCCGCCCCCGTCTACGGCCATACCACCCTGAACGCGCCCGATCTCGTCTGAACTCGTGAAGCTAAGCAGGGTCGGGCCTGGTTAGTACTTGGATGGGAGACCGCCTGGGAATACCGGGTGCTGTAGGCTTTTTGCCTCCCGCTCCGCCTTCTCCTTTACTCGCCCTTGGGCGGTGGCCGCCGGCTCCGCCCCCGCCGGGCCCCGCTGCAGGCCCCACCTCCTCAGGCCCCTCCCACCACGGCGCGCGCGCGTGTGTGTGTGTGTGTGTGTGTGTGCGTGCGCGCGCGCGCGGGTGCGCCGGAGGGGCCGCTCCCCGCCGGCACGGCCGGCCGGGCGGCCAGAAGGCGGCCCCAGAAGGCAGCCGCACCCCGGACGCTCCCGGGGTGGCTGGCCCGGACCCAGAATCCGCCGCGGGCCCGGTTGCCGTCCTTTCGGCCAGCGAGCCCCTCGACCTGCACCTGGCCGCCCCCACTGGCGCCCAGCCCCGCTGCCGCCACCTGTGCGCCGGTGTGTCCCGCCACAGCTCCCTCCGGCAGAAGCCCCGCCTCCGCCGTGTCGCCGCGGCCGGGTGCGGGAGCGGGATCGAGGGCCGGGGCCGCTTCCCCGGGCCTGCCGGCCACCAGGGGCGGGCTCCTGAGCTCGGCGGGTGGTGTGCGGGCAAAGGTGGCCTTGCCGGGGCTGAGGGGCCGTGGCGACGCAATGGTGGCTCCCAGTGGCTTCGGGTCAGCTGCTGTCGGGCAGCAGGGCCGGCCCGGGCTGCGGCCGGGCTGCGCCTAGCGCCGCGTGGGCGGGCAGGGGCGATGCCCCAGGGACCGCGGGCCCCGGGCCCCGAAGCCTCCGGGGCCACGTCCCTGTGAGCGACGTGCGGGATCTTGGGCGGGGCGCCAAGCGCCGAAGGGTTTGCTGGGTCACGCCCGCCCTCGGCTGGGAGGTGGTGGCCAAACCCTCCGCCACCGCCCGATACACGAGACGTCCGTTCCCCCTGCCTGGGCGGGCGGCGGGGTCCCGCCGGGGCGGGCTGACCGCCGGGCTGGCTGGCCTTAAGGCGCCAGCGCCAGCGCAACTGGGCCTCAAGAGGCAGCCCGCGGTCCCCGCCCCCGTCTACGGCCATACCACCCTGAACGCGCCCGATCTCGTCTGATCTCGGAAGCTAAGCAGGGTCGGGCCTGGTTAGTACTTGGATGGGAGACCACCTGGGAATACCGGGTGCTGTAGGCTTTTTGCCTCCCGCTCCGCCTTCTCCTTTACTCGCCCTTGGGCGGTTGCCGCCGGCTCCGCCCCCGCCGGGCCCCGCTGCAGGCCCCACCTCCTCAGGCCCCTCCCACCACGGCGCGCGCGTGTATGTGTGCGTGTGTGTGTGTGTGTGTGTGTGTGTGCGTGCGCGCGCGCGCGGGTGCGCCGGAGGGGCCGCTCCCCGCCGGCACGGCCGGCCGGACGGCCGGAAGGCGGCCCCAGAAGGCAGCCGCACCCCGGACGCTCCCGGGGTGGCTGGCCCGGACCCAGAATCCGCCGCGGGCCCGGTTGCCGTCCTTTCGGCCAGCGAGCCCCTCGACCTGCACCTGGCCGCCCCCACTGGCGCCCAGCCCCGCTGCCGCCACCTGTGCGCCGGTGTGTCCCGCCACAGCTCCCTCCGGCAGAAGCCCCGCCTCCGCCGTGTCGACGCGGCCGGGTGCGGGAGCGGGATCGAGGGCCGGGGCCGCTTCCCCGGGCCTGCCGGCCACCAGGGGCGGGCTCCTGAACTCGGCGGGTGGTGTGCGGGCAAGGGGTGGCCTTGCCGGGGCTGAGGGGCCGTGGCGACGCAATGGTAGCTCCCAGTGGCTTCGGGCCAGCTGCTGTCGGGCAGCAGGGCCGGCCCGGGCTGCGGCCGGGCTGCGCCTTGCGCCGCATCGGAGGGCAGGGGCGATGCCCCAGGGACCGCGGGCCCCGGGCCCCGAAGCCTCCGGGGCCACGTCCCTGTGAGCGACGTGTGGGATCTTGGGCGGGGCGCCAAGCGCCGAAGGGTTTGCTGGGTCACGCCCGCCCTCGGCTGGGAGGTGGTGGCCAAACCCTCCGCCACCGCCCGATACACGAGACGTCCGTTCCCCCTGCCTGGGCGGGCGGCGGGGTCCCGCCGGGGCGGGCTGACCGCCGGGCTGGCTGGCCTTAAGGCGCCAGCGCCAGCGCAACTGGGCCTCAAGAGGCAGCCCGCGGTCCCCGCCCCCGTCTACGGCCATACCATCCTAAACGCGCCCGATCTCGTCTGATCTCGGAAGCTGAGCAGGGTCGGGCCTGGTTAGTACTTGGATGGGAGACCGCCTGGGAATACCGGGTGCTGTAGGCTTTTTGCCTCCCGCTCCGCCTTCTCCTTTACTCGCCCGCTGGCGGTGGCCGCCGGCTCCGCCCACGCCGGGCCCCGCTGCAGGCCCCACCTCCTCAGGCCCCTCCCACCACGGCACGGGTGCGACGGAGGGGCGGCTCCCCGCCGGCCCGGCCGGCCGGGCGGCCAGAAGGCGGCCCCGGAAGGCAGCCGCACCCCGGACGCTCCCGGGGTGGCTGGCCCGGACCCAGAATCCGCCGCGGGCCCGGTTGCCGTCCTTTCGGCCAGCGAGCCCCTCGACCTGCACCTGGCCGCCCCCACTGGCGCCCAGCCCCGCTGCCGCCACCTGTGCGCCGGTGTGTCCCGCCACAGCTCCCTCCGGCAGAAGCCCCGCCTCCGCCGTGTCGCCGCGGCCGGGTGCGGGAGCGGGATCGAGGGCCGGGGTCGCTTCCCCGGGCCTGCCGGCCACCAGGGGCGGGCTCCTGAGCTCGGCGGGTGGTGTGCGGGCAAGGGGTGGCCTTGCCGGGGCTGAGGGGCCGTGGCTACGCAATGGTAGCTCCCAGTGGCTTCGGGCCAGCTGCTGTCGGGCAGCAGGGCCGGCCGGGCTGCGGCCGGGCTGCGCCTAGCGCCGCATGGGAGGGCAGGGGCGATGCCCCAGGGACCGCGGGCCCCGGGCCCCGAAGCCTCCGGGGCCACGTCCCTGTGAGCGACGTGCGGGATGTTGGGCGGGGCGCCAAGCGCCGAAGGGTTTGCTGGGTCACGCCCGCCCTCGGCTGGGAGGTGGTGGCCAAACCCTCCGCCACCGCCCGATACCCGAGACGTCCGTTCCCCCTGCATGGGCGGGCGGCGGGGTCCCGCCGGGGCGGGCTGACCGCCGGGCTGGCTGGCCCTAAGGCGCCAGCGCCAGCGCAACTGGGCCTCAAGAGGCAGCCCGCGGTCCCCGCCCCCGTCTACGGCCATACCACCCTGAATGCACCCGATCTCCTCTGATCTCGGAAGCTGAGCAGGGTCTGGGCCTGGTTAGTACTTGGATGGGAGACCGCCTGGGAATACCGGGTGCTGTAGGATTTTTGCCTCCCGCTCCGCCTTCTCCTTTACTCGCCCGCGGGCGGTGGCCGCCGGCTCCGCTCCCGCCGGGCCCCGCTGCAGGCCCCACCTCCTCAGGCCCCACCCAACACGGCGCGCGTGCGCCGGAGGGGCCGCTCCCCGCCGGCCCGGCCGGCCGGGCGGCCAGAAGGCGGCCCCGGAAGGCAGCCGCACCCCGGACGCTCCCGGGGTGGCTGGCCCGGACCCAGAATCCGCCGCCGGCCCGGTTGCCGTCCTTTCGGCCAGCGAGCCC
>NW_027077516.1:32500-37500 GCF_963924675.1 Phocoena phocoena
CTGCGGCCGGGCTGCGCCTTGCGCCGCATGGGAGGGCAGGGGCGATGCCCCAGGGACCGCGGGCCCCGGGCCCCGAAGCCTCCGGGGCCACGTCCCTGTGAGCGACGTGTGGGATCTTGGGCGGGGCGCCAAGCGCCGAAGGGTTTGCTGGGTCACGCCCGCCCTCGGCTGGGAGGTGGTGGCCAAACCCTCCGCCACCGCCCGATACACGAGACGTCCGTTCCCCCTGCCTGGGCGGGCGGCGGGGTCCCGCCGGGGCGGGCTGACCGCCGGGCTGGCTGGCCTTAAGGCGCCAGCGCCAGCGCAACTGGGCCTCAAGAGGCAGCCCGCGGTCCCCGCCCCCGTCTACGGCCATACCACCCTAAACGCGCCCGATCTCGTCTGATCTCGGAAGCTGAGCAGGGTCGGGCCTGGTTAGTACTTGGATGGGAGACCGCCTGGGAATACCGGGTGCTGTAGGCTTTTTGCCTCCCGCTCCGCCTTCTCCTTTACTCGCCCGCTGGCGGTGGCCGCCGGCTCCGCCCACGCCGGGCCCCGCTGCAGGCCCCACCTCCTCAGGCCCCTCCCACCACGGCACGCGTGCGACGGAGGGGCGGCTCCCCGCCGGCCCGGCCGGCCGGGCGGCCAGAAGGCGGCCCCGGAAGGCAGCCGCACCCCGGACGCTCCCGGGGTGGCTGGCCCGGACCCAGAATCCGCCGCGGGCCCGGTTGCCGTCCTTTCGGCCAGCGAGCCCCTCGACCTGCACCTGGCCGCCCCCACTGGCGCCCAGCCCCGCTGCCGCCACCTGTGCGCCGGTGTGTCCCGCCACAGCTCCCTCCGGCAGAAGCCCCGCCTCCGCCGTGTCGCCGCGGCCGGGTGCGGGAGCGGGATCGAGGGCCGGGGTCGCTTCCCCGGGCCTGCCGGCCACCAGGGGCGGGCTCCTGAGCTCGGCGGGTGGTGTGCGGGCAAGGGGTGGCCTTGCCGGGGCTGAGGGGCCGTGGCGACGCAATGGTAGCTCCCAGTGGCTTCGGGCCAGCTGCTGTCGGGCAGCAGGGCCGGCCGGGCTGCGGCCGGGCTGCGCCTAGCGCCGCGTGGGCGGGCAGGGGCGATGCCCCAGGGACCGCGGGCCCCGGGCCCCGAAGCCTCCGGGGCCACGTCCCTGTGAGCGACGTGCGGGATGTTGGGCGGGGCGCCAAGCGCCGAAGGGTTTGCTGGGTCACGCCCGCCCTCGGCTGGGAGGTGGTGGCCAAACCCTCCGCCACCGCCCGATACACGAGACGTCCGTTCCCCCTGCCTGGGCGGGCGGCGGGGTCCCGCCGGGGCGGGCTGACCGCCGGGCTGGCTGGCCCTAAGGCGCCAGCGCCAGCGCAACTGGGCCTCAAGAGGCAGCCCGCGGTCCCCGCCCCCGTCTACGGGCATACCACCCTGAACGCGCCCGATCTCGTCTGATCTCAGAAGCTAAGCAGGGTCCGGGCCTGGTTAGTACTTGTGATGGGAGACCGCCTGGGAATACCGGGTGCCATAGGCTTTTTGCCTCCCGCTCCGCCTTCTCCTTTACTCGCCCTTGGGCGGTGGCCGCCGGCTCCGCCCCCGGCGGGCCCCGCTGCAGGCCCCACCTCCTCAGGCCCCTCCCACCACGGCGCGCGCGTGTGTGTGTGTGTGTGTGTGTGTGTGTGTGTGTGTGTGCGTGCGCGCGCGCGCGGGTGCGCCGGAGGGGCCGCTCCCCGCCGGCACGGCCGGCCGGGCGGCCAGAAGGCGGCCCCATAAGGCAGCCGCACCCCGGACGCTCCCGGGGTGGCTGGGCCGAACCCAGAATCCGCCGCGGGCCCGGTTGCCGTCCTTTCGGCCAGCGAGCCCCTCGACCTGCACCTGGCCGCCCCCACTGGCGCCCAGCCCCGCTGCCGCCACCTGTGCGCCGGTGTGTCCCGCCACAGCTCCCTCCGGCAGAAGCCCCGCCTCCACCGTGTCGCCGCGATCGGGTGCGGGAGCGGGATCGAGGGCCAGGGCCGCTTCCCCGGGCCTGCCGGCCACCAGGGGCGGGCTCCTGAACTCGGCGGGTGGTGTGCGGGCAAGGGGTGGCCTTGCCGGGGCTGAGGGGCCGTGGCGATGCAATGGTAGCTCCCAGTGGCTTCGGGCCAGCTGCTGTCGGGCAGCAGGGCCGGCCCGGGCTGCGGCCGGGCTGCGCCTAGCGCCGCATGGGAGGGCAGGGGCGATGCCCCAGGGACCGCGGGCCCCGGGCCCCGAAGCCTCCGGGGCCACGTCCCTGTGAGCGACGTGCGGGATCTTGGGCGGGGCGCCAATCGCCGAAGGGTTTGCTGGGTCACGCCTGCCCTCGGCTGGGAGGTGGTGGCCAAACCCTCCGCCACCGCCCGATACACGAGACGTCCGTTCCCCCTGCCTGGGCGGGCGGCGGGGTCCCGCCGGGGCGGGCTGACCGCCGGGCTGGCTGGCCCTAAGGCGCCGGCGCCAGCGCAACTGGGCCTCAAGAGGCAGCCCGCGGTCTCCGCCCCGGTCTACGGCCATACCACCCTGAACGCGCCCGATCTCGTCTGATCTCGGAAGCTGAGCAGGGTCGGGCCTGGTTAGTACTTGGATGGGAGACCGCCTGGGAATACCGGGTGCTGTAGGCTTTTTGCCTCCCGCTCCGCCTTCTCCTTTACTCGCCCGCGGGCGGTGGCCGCCGGCTCCGCCCCCGCCGGGCCCCGCTGCAGGCCCCACCTCCTCAGGCCCCTCCCACCACGGCACGCGTGCGCCGGAGGGGCCGCTCCCCGCCGGCCCGGCCGGCCGGGCGGCCAGAAGGCGGCCCCGGAAGGCAGCCGCACCCCGGACGCTCCCGGGGTGGCTGGCCCGGACCCAGAATCCGCCGCGGGCCCGGTTGCCGTCCTTTCGGCCAGCGAGCCCCTCGACCTGCACCTGGCCGCCCCCACTGGCGACCAGCCCCCCTGCCGCCACCTGTGCGCCGGTGTGTCCCGCCACAGCTCCCTCCGGCAGAAGCCCCGCCTCCGCCGTGTCGCCGCGGCCGGGTGCCGGAGCGGGATCGAGGGCCGGGGCCGCTACCCCGGGCCTGCCGGCCCCCAGGGGCGGGCTCCTGAGCTCGGCGGGTGGTGTGCGGGCAAGGGTGGCCTTGCCGGGGCTGAGGGGCCGTGGCGACGCAATGGTGGCTCCCAGTGGCTTTGGGCCAGCTGCTGTCGGGCAGCAGGGCCGGCCCGGGCTGCGGCCGGGCTGCGCCTAGCGCCTCGTGGGCGGGCAGGGGCGATGCCCCAGGGACCGCGGGCCCCGGGCCCCGAAGCCTCCGGGGCCACGTCCCTGTGAGCGACGTGCGGGATCTTGGGCGGGGCGCCAAGCGCCGAAGGGTTTGCTGGGTCACGCCCGCCCTCGGCTGGGAGGTGGTGGCCAAACCCTCCGCCACCGCCCGATACACGAGACGTCCGTTCCCCCTGCCTGGGCGGGCGGCGGGGTCCCGCCGGGGCGGGCTGACCCCCGGGCTGGCTGGCCCTAAGGCGCCAGCGCCAGCGCAACTGGGCCTCAAGAGGCAGCCCGCGGTCCCCGCCCCGGTCTACGGCCATACCACCCTGAACGCGCCCGATCTCGTCTGATCTCAGAAGCTAAGCAGGGTCCGGGCCTGGTTAGTACTTGTGAGGGGAGACCGCCTGGGAATACCGGGTGCCATAGACTTTTTGCCTCCCGCTCCGCCTTCTCCTTTACTCGCCCGCGGGCGGTGGCCGCCGGCTCCGCCCCCGCCGGGCCCCGCTGCAGGCCCCACCTCCTCAGGCCCCTCCCACCACGGCACGCGTGCGCCGGAGGGGCCGCTCCCCGCCGGCCCGGCCGGCCAGGCGGCCAGAAGGCGGCCCTGGAAGGCAGCCGCACCCCGGACGCTCCCGGGGTGGCTGGCCCGGACCCAGAATCCGCCGCGGGCCCGGTTGCCGTCCTTTCGGCCAGCGAGCCCCTCGACCTGCACCTGGCCGCCCCCACTGGCGACCAGCCCCCCTGCCGCCACCTGTGCGCCGGTGTGTCCCGCCACAGCTCCCTCCGGCAGAAGCCCCGCCTCCGCCGTGTCGCCGCGGCCGGGTGCGGGAGCGGGATCGAGGGCCGGGGCCGCTTCCCCGGGCCTGCCAGCCACCAGGGGCGGGCTCCTGAGCTCGGCGGGTGGTGTGCGGGCAAAGGTGGTCTTGCCGGGGCTGAGGGGCCGTGGCGACGCAATGGTAGCTCCCAGTGGCTTCGGGCCAGCTGCTGTCGGGCAGCAGGGCCGGCCCGGGCTGCGGCCGGGCTGCGCCTAGCGCCGCGTGGGCGGGCAGGGGCGATGCCCCAGGGACCGCGGGCCCCGGGCCCCGAAGCCTCCGGGGCCACGTCCCTGTGAGCGATGTGCGGGATCTTGGGCGGGGCGCCAAGCGCCGAAGGGTTTGCTGGGTCACGCCCGCCCTCGGCTGGGAGGTGGTGGCCAAACCCTCCGCCACCGCCCGATACACGAGACGTCCGTTCCCCCTGCCTGGGCGGGCGGCGGGGTCCCGCCGGGGCGGGCTGACCGCCGGGCTGGCTGGCCCTAAGGGGCCAGCGCCAGCGCAACTGGGCCTCAAGAGGCAGCCCGCGGTCCCCGCCCCGGTCTACGGCCATACCACCCTGAACGCGCCCGATCTCGTCTGATCTCGGAAGCTGAGCAGGGTCGGGCCTGGTTAGTACTTGGATGGGAGACCGCCTGGGAATACCGGGTGCTGTAGGCTTTTTGCCTCCCGCTCCGCCTTCTCCTTTACTCGCCCGCGGGCGGTGGCCGCCGGCTCCGCCCCCGCCGGGCCCCGCTGCAGGCCCCACCTCCTCAGGCCCCTCCCACCACAGCACGCGTTCGCCGGAGGGGCCGCTCCCCGCCGGCCCGGCCGGCCGGGCGGCCAGAAGGCGGCCCCGGAAGGCAGCCGCACCCCGGACGCTCCCGGGGTGGCTGGCCCGGACCCAGAATCCGCCGCGGGCCCGGTTGCCGTCCTTTCGGCCAGCGAGCCCCTCGACCTGCACCTGGCCGCCCCCACTGGCGA
>NW_027077516.1:42500-50000 GCF_963924675.1 Phocoena phocoena
AATACCGGGTGCCATAGGCTTTTTGCCTCCCGCTCCGCCTTCTCCTTTACTCGCCCTTGGGCGGTGGCCGCCGGCTCCGCCCCCGGCGGGCCCCGCTGCAGGCCCCACCTCCTCAGGCCCCTCCCACCACGGCGCGCGCGTGTGTGTGTGTGTGTGTGTGTGTGTGTGTGTGTGTGCGTGCGCGCGCGCGCGGGTGCGCCGGAGGGGCCGCTCCCCGCCGGCACGGCCGGCCGGGCGGCCAGAAGGCGGCCCCATAAGGCAGCCGCACCCCGGACGCTCCCGGGGTGGCTGGGCCGAACCCAGAATCCGCCGCGGGCCCGGTTGCCGTCCTTTCGGCCAGCGAGCCCCTCGACCTGCACCTGGCCGCCCCCACTGGCGCCCAGCCCCGCTGCCGCCACCTGTGCGCCGGTGTGTCCCGCCACAGCTCCCTCCGGCAGAAGCCCCGCCTCCACCGTGTCGCCGCGATCGGGTGCGGGAGCGGGATCGAGGGCCAGGGCCGCTTCCCCGGGCCTGCCGGCCACCAGGGGCGGGCTCCTGAACTCGGCGGGTGGTGTGCGGGCAAGGGGTGGCCTTGCCGGGGCTGAGGGGCCGTGGCGATGCAATGGTAGCTCCCAGTGGCTTCGGGCCAGCTGCTGTCGGGCAGCAGGGCCGGCCCGGGCTGCGGCCGGGCTGCGCCTAGCGCCGCATGGGAGGGCAGGGGCGATGCCCCAGGGACCGCGGGCCCCGGGCCCCGAAGCCTCCGGGGCCACGTCCCTGTGAGCGACGTGCGGGATCTTGGGCGGGGCGCCAATCGCCGAAGGGTTTGCTGGGTCACGCCTGCCCTCGGCTGGGAGGTGGTGGCCAAACCCTCCGCCACCGCCCGATACACGAGACGTCCGTTCCCCCTGCCTGGGCGGGCGGCGGGGTCCCGCCGGGGCGGGCTGACCGCCGGGCTGGCTGGCCCTAAGGCGCCGGCGCCAGCGCAACTGGGCCTCAAGAGGCAGCCCGCGGTCTCCGCCCCGGTCTACGGCCATACCACCCTGAACGCGCCCGATCTCGTCTGATCTCGGAAGCTGAGCAGGGTCGGGCCTGGTTAGTACTTGGATGGGAGACCGCCTGGGAATACCGGGTGCTGTAGGCTTTTTGCCTCCCGCTCCGCCTTCTCCTTTACTCGCCCGCGGGCGGTGGCCGCCGGCTCCGCCCCCGCCGGGCCCTGCTGCAGGCCCCACCTCCTCAGGCCCCTCCCACCACGGCACGCGTGCGCCGGAGGGGCCGCTCCCCGCCGGCCCGGCCGGCCGGGCGGCCAGAAGGCGGCCCCGGAAGGCAGCCGCACCCCGGACGCTCCCGGGGTGGCTGGCCCGGACCCAGAATCCGCCGCGGGCCCGGTTGCCGTCCTTTCGGCCAGCGAGCCCCTCGACCTGCACCTGGCCGCCCCCACTGGCGACCAGCCCCCCTGCCGCCACCTGTGCGCCGGTGTGTCCCGCCACAGCTCCCTCCGGCAGAAGCCCCGCCTCCGCCGTGTCGCCGCGGCCGGGTGCCGGAGCGGGATCGAGGGCCGGGGCCGCTACCCCGGGCCTGCCGGCCCCCAGGGGCGGGCTCCTGAGCTCGGCGGGTGGTGTGCGGGCAAGGGTGGCCTTGCCGGGGCTGAGGGGCCGTGGCGACGCAATGGTGGCTCCCAGTGGCTTTGGGCCAGCTGCTGTCGGGCAGCAGGGCCGGCCCGGGCTGCGGCCGGGCTGCGCCTAGCGCCTCGTGGGCGGGCAGGGGCGATGCCCCAGGGACCGCGGGCCCCGGGCCCCGAAGCCTCCGGGGCCACGTCCCTGTGAGCGACGTGCGGGATGTTGGGCGGGGCGCCAAGCGCCGAAGGGTTTGCTGGGTCACGCCCGCCCTCGGCTGGGAGGTGGTGGCCAAACCCTCCGCCACCGCCCGATACACGAGACGTCCGTTCCCCCTGCCTGGGCGGGCGGCGGGGTCCCGCCGGGGCGGGCTGACCCCCGGGCTGGCTGGCCCTAAGGCGCCAGCGCCAGCGCAACTGGGCCTCAAGAGGCAGCCCGCGGTCCCCGCCCCGGTCTACGGCCATACCACCCTGAACGCGCCCGATCTCGTCTGATCTCAGAAGCTAAGCAGGGTCCGGGCCTGGTTAGTACTTGTGAGGGGAGACCGCCTGGGAATACCGGGTGCCATAGACTTTTTGCCTCCCGCTCCGCCTTCTCCTTTACTCGCCCGCGGGCGGTGGCCGCCGGCTCCGCCCCCGCCGGGCCCCGCTGCAGGCCCCACCTCCTCAGGCCCCTCCCACCACGGCACGCGTGCGCCGGAGGGGCCGCTCCCCGCCGGCCCGGCCGGCCAGGCGGCCAGAAGGCGGCCCTGGAAGGCAGCCGCACCCCGGACGCTCCCGGGGTGGCTGGCCCGGACCCAGAATCCGCCGCGGGCCCGGTTGCCGTCCTTTCGGCCAGCGAGCCCCTCGACCTGCACCTGGCCGCCCCCACTGGCGACCAGCCCCCCTGCCGCCACCTGTGCGCCGGTGTGTCCCGCCACAGCTCCCTCCGGCAGAAGCCCCGCCTCCGCCGTGTCGCCGCGGCCGGGTGCGGGAGCGGGATCGAGGGCCGGGGCCGCTTCCCCGGGCCTGCCAGCCACCAGGGGCGGGCTCCTGAGCTCGGCGGGTGGTGTGCGGGCAAAGGTGGTCTTGCCGGGGCTGAGGGGCCGTGGCGACGCAATGGTAGCTCCCAGTGGCTTCGGGCCAGCTGCTGTCGGGCAGCAGGGCCGGCCCGGGCTGCGGCCGGGCTGCGCCTAGCGCCGCGTGGGCGGGCAGGGGCGATGCCCCAGGGACCGCGGGCCCCGGGCCCCGAAGCCTCCGGGGCCACGTCCCTGTGAGCGATGTGCGGGATCTTGGGCGGGGCGCCAAGCGCCGAAGGGTTTGCTGGGTCACGCCCGCCCTCGGCTGGGAGGTGGTGGCCAAACCCTCCGCCACCGCCCGATACACGAGACGTCCGTTCCCCCTGCCTGGGCGGGCGGCGGGGTCCCGCCGGGGCGGGCTGACCGCCGGGCTGGCTGGCCCTAAGGGGCCAGCGCCAGCGCAACTGGGCCTCAAGAGGCAGCCCGCGGTCCCCGCCCCGGTCTACGGCCATACCACCCTGAACGCGCCCGATCTCGTCTGATCTCGGAAGCTGAGCAGGGTCGGGCCTGGTTAGTACTTGGATGGGAGACCGCCTGGGAATACCGGGTGCTGTAGGCTTTTTGCCTCCCGCTCCGCCTTCTCCTTTACTCGCCCGCGGGCGGTGGCCGCCGGCTCCGCCCCCGCCGGGCCCCGCTGCAGGCCCCACCTCCTCAGGCCCCTCCCACCACAGCACGCGTGCGCCGGAGGGGCCGCTCCCCGCCGGCCCGGCCGGCCGGGCGGCCAGAAGGCGGCCCCGGAAGGCAGCCGCACCCCGGACGCTCCCGGGGTGGCTGGCCCGGACCCAGAATCCGCCGCGGGCCCGGTTGCCGTCCTTTCGGCCAGCGAGCCCCTCGACCTGCACCTGGCCGCCCCCACTGGCGACCAGCCCCCCTGCCGCCACCTGTGCGCCGGTGTGTCCCGCCACAGCTCCCTCCGGCAGAAGCCCCGCCTCCGCCGTGTCGCCGCGGCCGGGGGCCGGAGCGGGATCGAGGGCCGGGGCCGCTACCCCGGGCCTGCCGGCCCCCAGGGGCGGGCTCCTGAGCTCGGCGGGTGGTGTGCGGGCAAGGGTGGCCTTGCCGGGGCTGAGGGGCCGTGGCGACGCAATGGTGGCTCCCAGTGGCTTCGGGCCAGCTGCTGTCGGGCAGCAGGGCCGGCCCGGGCTGCGGCCGGGCTGCGCCTAGCGCCGCGTGGGCGGGCAGGGGCGATGCCCCAGGGACCGCGGGCCCCGGACCCCGAAGCCTCCGGGGCCACGTCCCTGTGAGCGACGTGCGGGATCTTGGGCGGGGCGCCAAGCGCCGAAGGGTTTGCTGGGTCACGCCCGCCCTCGGCTGGGAGGTGGTGGCCAAACCCTCCGCCACCGCCCGATACACGAGACGTCCGTTCCCCCTGCCTGGGCGGGCGGCGGGGTCCCGCCGGGGCGGGCTGACCGCCGGGCTGGCTGGCCCTAAGGCGCCAGCGCCAGCGCAACTGGGCCTCAAGAGGCAGCCCGCGGTCCCCGCCCCGGTCTACGGCCATACCACCCTGAACGCGCCCGATCTCGTCTGATATCAGAAGCTAAGCAGGGTCCGGGCCTGGTTAGTACTTGTGAGGGGAGACCGCCTGGGAATACCGGGTGCCATAGACTTTTTGCCTCCCGCTCCGCCTTCTCCTTTACTCGCCCGCGGGCGGTGGCCGCCGGCTCCGCCCCCGCCGGGCCCCGCTGCAGGCCCCACCTCCTCAGGCCCCTCCCACCACGGCGCGCGCGCGTGTGTGTGTGTGTGTGTGTGTGTGTGCGTGCGCGCGCGCGCGGGTGCGCCGGAGGGGCCGCTCCCCGCCGGCACGGCCGGCCGGGCGGCCAGAAGGCGGCCCCAGAAGGCAGCCGCACCCCGGACGCTCCCGGGGTGGCTGGCCCGGACCCAGAATCCGCCGCGGGCCCGGTTGCCGTCCTTTCGGCCAGCGAGCCCCTCGACCTGCACCTGGCCGCCCCCACTGGCGACCAGCCCCGCTGCCGCCACCTGTGCGCCGGTGTGTCCCGCCACAGCTCCCTCCGGCAGAAGCCCCGCCTCCGCCGTGTCGCCGCGGCCGGGTGCGGGAGCGGGATCGAGGGCCGGGGCCGCTTCCCCGGGCCTGCCGGCCACCAGGGGCGGGCTCCTGAGCTCGGCGGGTGGTGTGCGGGCAAAGGTGGCCTTGCCGGGGCTGAGGGGCCGTGGCGACGCAATGGTGGCTCCCAGTGGCTTCGGGTCAGCTGCTGTCGGGCAGCAGGGCCGGCCCGGGCTGCGGCCGGGCTGCGCCTAGCGCCGCGTGGGCGGGCAGGGGCGATGCCCCAGGGACCGCGGGCCCCGGGCCCCGAAGCCTCCGGGGCCACGTCCCTGTGAGCGACGTGCGGGATGTTGGGCGGGGCGCCAAGCGCCGAAGGGTTTGCTGGGTCACGCCCGCCCTCGGCTGGGAGGTGGTGGCCAAACCCTCCGCCACCGCCCGATACACGAGACGTCCGTTCCCCCTGCCTGGGCGGGCGGCGGGGTCCCGCCGGGGCGGGCTGACCGCCGGGCTGGCTGGCCTTAAGGCGCCAGCGCCAGCGCAACTGAGCCTCAAGAGGCAGCCCGCGGTCCCCGCCCCCGTCTACGGCCATACCACCCTGAACGCGCCCGATCTCGTCTGATCTCGTGAAGCTAAGCAGGGTCGGGCCTGGTTAGTACTTGGATGGGAGACCGCCTGGGAATACCGGGTGCTGTAGGCTTTTTGCCTCCCGCTCCGCCTTCTCCTTTACTCGCCCTTGGGCGGTGGCCGCCGGCTCCGCCCCCGCCGGGCCCCGCTGCAGGCCCCACCTCCTCAGGCCCCTCCCACCACGGCGCGCGCGCGTGTGTGTGTGTGTGTGTGTGTGTGCGTGCGCGCGCGCGCGGGTGCGCCGGAGGGGCCGCTCCCCGCCGGCACGGCCGGCCGGGCGGCCAGAAGGCGGCCCCAGAAGGCAGCCGCACCCCGGACGCTCCCGGGGTGGCTGGCCCGGACCCAGAATCCGCCGCGGGCCCGGTTGCCGTCCTTTCGGCCAGCGAGCCCCTCGACCTGCACCTGGCCGCCCCCACTGGCGCCCAGCCCCGCTGCCGCCACCTGTGCGCCGGTGTGTCCCGCCACAGCTCCCTCCGGCAGAAGCCCCGCCTCCGCCGTGTCGCCGCGGCCGGGTGCGGGAGCGGGATCGAGGGCCGGGGCCGCTTCCCCGGGCCTGCCGGCCACCAGGGGCGGGCTCCTGAACTCGGCGGGTGGTGTGCGGGCAAGGGGTGGCCTTGCCGGGGCTGAGGGGCCGTGGCGACGCAATGGTAGCTCCCAGTGGCTTCGGGCCAGCTGCTGTCGGGCAGCAGGGCCGGCCCGGGCTGCGGCCGGGCTGCGCCTAGCGCCGCATGGGAGGGCAGGGGCGATGCCCCAGGGACCGCGGGCCCCGGGCCCCGAAGCCTCCGGGGCCACGTCCCTGTGAGCGACGTGTGGGATCTTGGGCGGGGCGCCAAGCGCCGAAGGGTTTGCTGGGTCACGCCCGCCCTCGGCTGGGAGGTGGTGGCCAAACCCTCCGCCACCGCCCGATACACGAGACGTCCGTTCCCCCTGCCTGGGCGGGCGGCGGGGTCCCGCCGGGGCGGGCTGACCGCCGGGCTGGCTGGCCTTAAGGCGCCAGCGCCAGCGCAACTGGGCCTCAAGAGGCAGCCCGCGGTCCCCGCCCCCGTCTACGGCCATACCACCCTAAACGCGCCCGATCTCGTCTGATCTCGGAAGCTGAGCAGGGTCGGGCCTGGTTAGTACTTGGATGGGAGACCGCCTGGGAATACCGGGTGCTGTAGGCTTTTTGCCTCCCGCTCCGCCTTCTCCTTTACTCGCCCGCGGGCGGTGGCCGCCGGCTCCGCTCCCGCCGGGCCCCGCTGCAGGCCCCACCTCCTCAGGCCCCACCCAACACGGCGCGCGTGCGCCGGAGGTGCCGCTCCCCGCCGGCCCGGCCGGCCGGGCGGCCAGAAGGCGGCCCCGGAAGGCAGCCGCACCCCGGACGCTCCCGGGGTGGCTGGCCCGGACCCAGAATCCGCCGCCGGCCCGGTTGCCGTCCTTTCGGCCAGCGAGCCCCTCGACCTGCACCTGGCCGCCCCCACTGGCGCCCAGCCCCGCTGCCGCCACCTGTGCGCCGGTGTGTCCCGCCACAGCTCCCTCCGGCAGAAGCCCCGCCTCCGCCGTGTCGCCGCGGCCGGGTGCGGGAGCGGGATCGAGGGCCGGGGCCGCTTCCCCGGGCCTGCCGGCCACCAGGGGCGGGCTCCTGAGCTCGGCAGGTGGTGTGCGGGCAAGGGTGGCCTTGCCGGGGCTGAGGGGCCGTGGCGACGCAATGGTGGCTCCCAGTGGCTTCGGGCCAGCTGCTGTCGGGCAGCAGGGCCGGCCCGGGCTGCGGCCGGGCTGCGCCTAGCGCCGCGTGGGCGGGCAGGGGCGATGCCCCAGGGACCGCGGGCCCCGGGCCCCGAAGCCTCCGGGGCCACGTCCCTGTGAGCGACGTGCGGGATCTTGGGCGGGGCGCCAAGCGCCGAAGGGTTTGCTGGGTCACGCCCGCCCTCGGCTGGGAGGTGGTGGCCAAACCCTCCGCCACCGCCCGATACACGAGACGTCCGTTCCCCCTGCCTGGGCGGGCGGCGGGGTCCCGCCGGGGCGGGCTGACCGCCGGGCTGGCTGGCCCTAAGGCGCCAGCGCCAGCGCAACTGGGCCTCAAGAGGCAGCCCGCGGTCCCCGCCCCCGTCTACGGCCATACCACCCTGAACGCGCCCGATCTCGTCTGATCTCAGAAGCTAAGCAGGGTCCGGGCCTGGTTAGTACTTGTGATGGGAGACCGCCTGGGAATACCGGGTGCCATAGGCTTTTTGCCTCCCGCTCCGCCT
>NW_027077516.1:55000-92500 GCF_963924675.1 Phocoena phocoena
CCAGGGACCGCGGGCCCCGGGCCCCGAAGCCTCCGGGGCCACGTCCCTGTGAGCGACGTGCGGGATTTTGGGCGGGGCGCCAAGCGCCGAAGGGTTTGCTGGGTCACGCCCGCCCTCGGCTGGGAGGTGGTGGCCAAACCCTCCGCCACCGCCCGATACCCGAGACGTCCGTTCCCCCTGCATGGGCGGGCGGCGGGGTCCCGCCGGGGCGGGCTGACCGCCGGGCTGGCTGGCCCTAAGGCGCCAGCGCCAGCGCAACTGGGCCTCAAGAGGCAGCCCGCGGTCCCCGCCCCCGTCTACGGCCATACCACCCTGAATGCACCCGATCTCCTCTGATCTCGGAAGCTGAGCAGGGTCTGGGCCTGGTTAGTACTTGGATGGGAGACCGCCTGGGAATACCGGGTGCTGTAGGATTTTTGCCTCCCGCTCCGCCTTCTCCTTTACTCGCCCGCGGGCGGTGGCCGCCGGCTCCGCTCCCGCCGGGCCCCGCTGCAGGCCCCACCTCCTCAGGCCCCACCCAACACGGCGCGCGTGCGCCGGAGGGGCCGCTCCCCGCCGGCCCGGCCGGCCGGGCGGCCAGAAGGCGGCCCCGGAAGGCAGCCGCACCCCGGACGCTCCCGGGGTGGCTGGCCCGGACCCAGAATCCGCCGCCGGCCCGGTTGCCGTCCTTTCGGCCAGCGAGCCCCTCGACCTGCACCTGGCCGCCCCCACTGGCGCCCAGCCCCGCTGCCGCCACCTGTGCGCCGGTGTGTCCCGCCACAGCTCCCTCCGGCAGAAGCCCCGCCTCCGCCGTGTCGCCGCGGCCGGGTGCGGGAGCGGGATCGAGGGCCGGGGCCGCTTCCCCGGGCCTTCCGGCCACCAGGGACGGGCTCCTGAGCTCGGCGGGTGGTGTGCGGGCAAAGGTGGCCTTGCCGGGGCTGAGGGGCCGTGGCGACGCAATGGTGGCTCCCAGTGGCTTCGGGTCAGCTGCTGTCGGGCAGCAGGGCCGGCCCGGGCTGCGGCCGGGCTGCGCCTAGCGCCGCGTGGGCGGGCAGGGGCGATGCCCCAGGGACCGCGGGCCCCGGGCCCCGAAGCCTCCGGGGCCACGTCCCTGTGAGCGACGTGCGGGATGTTGGGCGGGGCGCCAAGCGCCGAAGGGTTTGCTGGGTCACGCCCGCCCTCGGCTGGGAGGTGGTGGCCAAACCCTCCGCCACCGCCCGATACACGAGACGTCCGTTCCCCCTGCCTGGGCGGGCGGCGGGGTCCCGCCGGGGCGGGCTGACCGCCGGGCTGGCTGGCCTTAAGGCGCCAGCGCCAGCGCAACTGAGCCTCAAGAGGCAGCCCGCGGTCCCCGCCCCCGTCTACGGCCATACCACCCTGAACGCGCCCGATCTCGTCTGAACTCGTGAAGCTAAGCAGGGTCGGGCCTGGTTAGTACTTGGATGGGAGACCGCCTGGGAATACCGGGTGCTGTAGGCTTTTTGCCTCCCGCTCCGCCTTCTCCTTTACTCGCCCTTGGGCGGTGGCCGCCGGCTCCGCCCCCGCCGGGCCCCGCTGCAGGCCCCACCTCCTCAGGCCCCTCCCACCACGGCGCGCGCGCGTGTGTGTGTGTGTGTGTGTGTGCGTGCGCGCGCGCGCGGGTGCGCCGGAGGGGCCGCTCCCCGCCGGCACGGCCGGCCGGGCGGCCAGAAGGCGGCCCCAGAAGGCAGCCGCACCCCGGACGCTCCCGGGGTGGCTGGCCCGGACCCAGAAGCCGCCGCGGGCCCGGTTGCCGTCCTTTCGGCCAGCGAGCCCCTCGACCTGCACCTGGCCGCCCCCACTGGCGCCCAGCCCCGCTGCCGCCACCTGTGCGCCGGTGTGTCCCGCCACAGCCTCCTCCGGCAGAAGCCCCGCCTCCGCCGTGTCGCCGCGGCCGGGTGCGGGAGCGGGATCGAGGGCCGGGGCCGCTTCCCCGGGCCTGCCGGCCACCAGGGGCGGGCTCCTGAGCTCGGCGGGTGGTGTGCGGGCAAAGGTGGCCTTGCCGGGGCTGAGGGGCCGTGGCGACGCAATGGTGGCTCCCAGTGGCTTCGGGTCAGCTGCTGTCGGGCAGCAGGGCCGGCCCGGGCTGCGGCCGGGCTGCGCCTAGCGCCGCGTGGGCGGGCAGGGGCGATGCCCCAGGGACCGCGGGCCCCGGGCCCCGAAGCCTCCGGGGCCACGTCCCTGTGAGCGACGTGCGGGATCTTGGGCGGGGCGCCAAGCGCCGAAGGGTTTGCTGGGTCACGCCCGCCCTCGGCTGGGAGGTGGTGGCCAAACCCTCCGCCACCGCCCGATACACGAGACGTCCGTTCCCCCTGCCTGGGCGGGCGGCGGGGTCCCGCCGGGGCGGGCTGACCGCCGGGCTGGCTGGCCTTAAGGCGCCAGCGCCAGCGCAACTGGGCCTCAAGAGGCAGCCCGCGGTCCCCGCCCCCGTCTACGGCCATACCACCCTGAACGCGCCCGATCTCGTCTGATCTCGGAAGCTAAGCAGGGTCGGGCCTGGTTAGTACTTGGATGGGAGACCACCTGGGAATACCGGGTGCTGTAGGCTTTTTGCCTCCCGCTCCGCCTTCTCCTTTACTCGCCCTTGGGCGGTTGCCGCCGGCTCCGCCCCCGCCGGGCCCCGCTGCAGGCCCCACCTCCTCAGGCCCCTCCCACCACGGCGCGCGCGTGTATGTGTGCGTGTGTGTGTGTGTGTGTGTGTGTGCGTGCGCGCGCGCGCGGGTGCGCCGGAGGGGCCGCTCCCCGCCGGCACGGCCGGCCGGGCGGCCAGAAGGCGGCCCCAGAAGGCAGCCGCACCCCGGACGCTCCCGGGGTGGCTGGCCCGGACCCAGAATCCGCCGCGGGCCCGGTTGCCGTCCTTTCGGCCAGCGAGCCCCTCGACCTGCACCTGGCCGCCCCCACTGGCGCCCAGCCCCGCTGCCGCCACCTGTGCGCCGGTGTGTCCCGCCACAGCTCCCTCCGGCAGAAGCCCCGCCTCCGCCGTGTCGACGCGGCCGGGTGCGGGAGCGGGATCGAGGGCCGGGGCCGCTTCCCCGGGCCTGCCGGCCACCAGGGGCGGGCTCCTGAACTCGGCGGGTGGTGTGCGGGCAAGGGGTGGCCTTGCCGGGGCTGAGGGGCCGTGGCGACGCAATGGTAGCTCCCAGTGGCTTCGGGCCAGCTGCTGTCGGGCAGCAGGGCCGGCCCGGGCTGCGGCCGGGCTGCGCCTTGCGCCGCATGGGAGGGCAGGGGCGATGCCCCAGGGACCGCGGGCCCCGGGCCCCGAAGCCTCCGGGGCCACGTCCCTGTGAGCGACGTGTGGGATCTTGGGCGGGGCGCCAAGCGCCGAAGGGTTTGCTGGGTCACGCCCGCCCTCGGCTGGGAGGTGGTGGCCAAACCCTCCGCCACCGCCCGATACACGAGACGTCCGTTCCCCCTGCCTGGGCGGGCGGCGGGGTCCCGCCGGGGCGGGCTGACCGCCGGGCTGGCTGGCCTTAAGGCGCCAGCGCCAGCGCAACTGGGCCTCAAGAGGCAGCCCGCGGTCCCCGCCCCCGTCTACGGCCATACCACCCTAAACGCGCCCGATCTCGTCTGATCTCGGAAGCTGAGCAGGGTCGGGCCTGGTTAGTACTTGGATGGGAGACCGCCTGGGAATACCGGGTGCTGTAGGCTTTTTGCCTCCCGCTCCGCCTTCTCCTTTACTCGCCCGCTGGCGGTGGCCGCCGGCTCCGCCCACGCCGGGCCCCGCTGCAGGCCCCACCTCCTCAGGCCCCTCCCACCACGGCACGCGTGCGACGGAGGGGCGGCTCCACGCCGGCCCGGCCGGCCGGGCGGCCAGAAGGCGGCCCCGGAAGGCAGCCGCACCCCGGACGCTCCCGGGGTGGCTGGCCCGGACCCAGAATCCGCCGCGGGCCCGGTTGCCGTCCTTTCGGCCAGCGAGCCCCTCGACCTGCACCTGGCCGCCCCCACTGGCGCCCAGCCCCGCTGCCGCCACCTGTGCGCCGGTGTGTCCCGCCACAGCTCCCTCCGGCAGAAGCCCCGCCTCCGCCGTGTCGCCGCGGCCGGGTGCGGGAGCGGGATCGAGGGCCGGGGTCGCTTCCCCGGGCCTGCCGGCCACCAGGGGCGGGCTCCTGAGCTCGGCGGGTGGTGTGCGGGCAAGGGGTGGCCTTGCCGGGGCTGAGGGGCCGTGGCGACGCAATGGTAGCTCCCAGTGGCTTCGGGCCAGCTGCTGTCGGGCAGCAGGGCCGGCCGGGCTGCGGCCGGGCTGCGCCTAGCGCCGCATGGGAGGGCAGGGGCGATGCCCCAGGGACCGCGGGCCCCGGGCCCCGAAGCCTCCGGGGCCACGTCCCTGTGAGCGACGTGCGGGATGTTGGGCGGGGCGCCAAGCGCCGAAGGGTTTGCTGGGTCACGCCCGCCCTCGGCTGGGAGGTGGTGGCCAAACCCTCCGCCACCGCCCGATACCCGAGACGTCCGTTCCCCCTGCATGGGCGGGCGGCGGGGTCCCGCCGGGGCGGGCTGACCGCCGGGCTGGCTGGCCCTAAGGCGCCAGCGCCAGCGCAACTGGGCCTCAAGAGGCAGCCCGCGGTCCCCGCCCCCGTCTACGGCCATACCACCCTGAATGCACCCGATCTCCTCTGATCTCGGAAGCTGAGCAGGGTCTGGGCCTGGTTAGTACTTGGATGGGAGACCGCCTGGGAATACCGGGTGCTGTAGGATTTTTGCCTCCCGCTCCGCCTTCTCCTTTACTCGCCCGCGGGCGGTGGCCGCCGGCTCCGCTCCCGCCGGGCCCCGCTGCAGGCCCCACCTCCTCAGGCCCCACCCAACACGGCGCGCGTGCGCCGGAGGGGCCGCTCCCCGCCGGCCCGGCCGGCCGGGCGGCCAGAAGGCGGCCCCGGAAGGCAGCCGCACCCCGGACGCTCCCGGGGTGGCTGGCCCGGACCCAGAATCCGCCGCCGGCCCGGTTGCCGTCCTTTCGGCCAGCGAGCCCCTCGACCTGCACCTGGCCGCCCCCACTGGCGCCCAGCCCCGCTGCCGCCACCTGTGCGCCGGTGTGTCCCGCCACAGCTCCCTCCGGCAGAAGCCCCGCCTCCGCCGTGTCGCCGCGGCCGGGTGCGGGAGCGGGATCGAGGGCCGGGGCCGCTTCCCCGGGCCTGCCGGCCACCAGGGGCGGGCTCCTGAGCTCGGCAGGTGGTGTGCGGGCAAGGGTGGCCTTGCCGGGGCTGAGGGGCCGTGGCGACGCAATGGTGGCTCCCAGTGGCTTCGGGCCAGCTGCTGTCGGGCAGCAGGGCCGGCCCGGGCTGCGGCCGGGCTGCGCCTAGCGCCGCGTGGGCGGGCAGGGGCGATGCCCCAGGGACCGCGGGCCCCGGGCCCCGAAGCCTCCGGGGCCACGTCCCTGTGAGCGACGTGCGGGATGTTGGGCGGGGCGCCAAGCGCCGAAGGGTTTGCTGGGTCACGCCCGCCCTCGGCTGGGAGGTGGTGGCCAAACCCTCCGCCACCGCCCGATACACGAGACGTCCGTTCCCCCTGCCTGGGCGGGCGGCGGGGTCCCGCCGGGGCGGGCTGACCGCCGGGCTGGCTGGCCCTAAGGCGCCAGCGCCAGCGCAACTGGGCCTCAAGAGGCAGCCCGCGGTCCCCGCCCCCGTCTACGGCCATACCACCCTGAACGCGCCCGATCTCGTCTGATCTCAGAAGCTAAGCAGGGTCCGGGCCTGGTTAGTACTTGTGATGGGAGACCGCCTGGGAATACCGGGTGCCATAGGCTTTTTGCCTCCCGCTCCGCCTTCTCCTTTACTCGCCCTTGGGCGGTGGCCGCCGGCTCCGCCCCCGGCGGGCCCCGCTGCAGGCCCCACCTCCTCAGGCCCCTCCCACCACGGCGCGCGTGCGTGTGTGTGTGTGTGTGTGTGTGTGTGTGTGTGTGTGTGCGTGCGCGCGCGCGCGGGTGCGCCGGAGGGGCCGCTCCCCGCCGGCACGGCCGGCCGGGCGGCCAGAAGGCGGCCCCATAAGGCAGCCGCACCCCGGACGCTCCCGGGGTGGCTGGGCCGAACCCAGAATTCGCCGCGGGCCCGGTTGCCGTCCTTTCGGCCAGCGAGCCCCTCGACCTGCACCTGGCCGCCCCCACTGGCGCTCTGCCCCGCTGCCGCCACCTGTGCGCCGGTGTGTCCCGCCACAGCTCCCTCCGGCAGAAGCCCCGCCTCCACCGTGTCGCCGCGATCGGGTGCGGGAGCGGGATCGAGGGCCAGGGCCGCTTCCCCGGGCCTGCCGGCCACCAGGGGCGGGCTCCTGAACTCGGCGGGTGGTGTGCGGGCAAGGGGTGGCCTTGCCGGGGCTGAGGGGCCGTGGCGATGCAATGGTAGCTCCCAGTGGCTTCGGGCCAGCTGCTGTCGGGCAGCAGGGCCGGCCCGGGCTGCGGCCGGGCTGCGCCTAGCGCCGCATGGGAGGGCAGGGGCGATGCCCCAGGGACCGCGGGCCCCGGGCCCCGAAGCTTCCGGGGCCACGTCCCTGTGAGCGACGTGCGGGATCTTGGGCGGGGCGCCAATCGCCGAAGGGTTTGCTGGGTCACGCCTGCCCTCGGCTGGGAGGTGGTGGCCAAACCCTCCGCCACCGCCCGATACACGAGACGTCCGTTCCCCCTGCCTGGGCGGGCGGCGGGGTCCCGCCGGGGCGGGCTGACCGCCGGGCTGGCTGGCCCTAAGGCGCCGGGCCAGCGCAACTGGGCCTCAAGAGGCAGCCCGCGGTCTCCGCCCCGGTCTACGGCCATACCACCCTGAACGCGCCCGATCTCGTCTGATCTCGGAAGCTGAGCAGGGTCGGGCCTGGTTAGTACTTGGATGGGAGACCGCCTGGGAATACCGGGTGCTGTAGGCTTTTTGCCTCCCGCTCCGCCTTCTCCTTTACTCGCCCGCGGGCGGTGGCCGCCGGCTCCGCCCCCGCCGGGCCCCGCTGCAGGCCCCACCTCCTCAGGCCCCTCCCACCACGGCACGCGTGCGCCGGAGGGGCCGCTCCCCGCCGGCCCGGCCGGCCGGGCGGCCAGAAGGCGGCCCCGGAAGGCAGCCGCACCCCGGACGCTCCCGGGGTGGCTGGCCCGGACCCAGAATCCGCCGCGGGCCCGGTTGCCGTCCTTTCGGCCAGCGAGCCCCTCGACCTGCACCTGGCCGCCCCCACTGGCGACCAGCCCCCCTGCCGCCACCTGTGCGCCGGTGTGTCCCGCCACAGCTCCCTCCGGCAGAAGCCCCGCCTCCGCCGTGTCGCCGCGGCCGGGTGCCGGAGCGGGATCGAGGGCCGGGGCCGCTACCCCGGGCCTGCCGGCCCCCAGGGGCGGGCTCCTGAGCTCGGCGGGTGGTGTGCGGGCAAGGGTGGCCTTGCCGGGGCTGAGGGGCCGTGGCGACGCAATGGTGGCTCCCAGTGGCTTCGGGCCAGCTGCTGTCGGGCAGCAGGGCCGGCCCGGGCTGCGGCCGGGCTGCGCCTAGCGCCTCGTGGGCGGGCAGGGGCGATGCCCCAGGGACCGCGGGCCCCGGGCCCCGAAGCCTCCGGGGCCACGTCCCTGTGAGCGACGTGCGGGATCTTGGGCGGGGCGCCAAGCGCCGAAGGGTTTGCTGGGTCACGCCCGCCCTCGGCTGGGAGGTGGTGGCCAAACCCTCCGCCACCGCCCGATACACGAGACGTCCGTTCCCCCTGCCTGGGCGGGCGGCGGGGTCCCGCCGGGGCGGGCTGACCCCCGGGCTGGCTGGCCCTAAGGCGCCAGCGCCAGCGCAACTGGGCCTCAAGAGGCAGCCCGCGGTCCCCGCCCCGGTCTACGGCCATACCACCCTGAACGCGCCCGATCTCGTCTGATCTCAGAAGCTAAGCAGGGTCCGGGCCTGGTTAGTACTTGTGAGGGGAGACCGCCTGGGAATACCGGGTGCCATAGACTTTTTGCCTCCCGCTCCGCCTTCTCCTTTACTCGCCCGCGGGCGGTGGCCGCTGGCTCCGCCCCCGCCGGGCCCCGCTGCAGGCCCCACCTCCTCAGGCCCCTCCCACCACGGCACGCGTGCGCCGGAGGGGCCGCTCCCCGCCGGCCCGGCCGGCCAGGCGGCCAGAAGGCGGCCCTGGAAGGCAGCCGCACCCCGGACGCTCCCGGGGTGGCTGGCCCGGACCCAGAATCCGCCGCGGGCCCGGTTGCCGTCCTTTCGGCCAGCGAGCCCCTCGACCTGCACCTGGCCGCCCCCACTGGCGACCAGCCCCCCTGCCGCCACCTGTGCGCCGGTGTGTCCCGCCACAGCTCCCTCCGGCAGAAGCCCCGCCTCCGCCGTGTCGCCGCGGCCGGGTGCGGGAGCGGGATCGAGGGCCGGGGCCGCTTCCCCGGGCCTGCCAGCCACCAGGGGCGGGCTCCTGAGCTCGGCGGGTGGTGTGCGGGCAAAGGTGGTCTTGCCGGGGCTGAGGGGCCGTGGCGACGCAATGGTAGCTCCCAGTGGCTTCGGGCCAGCTGCTGTCGGGCAGCAGGGCCGGCCCGGGCTGCGGCCGGGCTGCGCCTAGCGCCGCGTGGGCGGGCAGGGGCGATGCCCCAGGGACCGCGGGCCCCGGGCCCCGAAGCCTCCGGGGCCACGTCCCTGTGAGCGATGTGCGGGATCTTGGGCGGGGCGCCAAGCGCCGAAGGGTTTGCTGGGTCACGCCCGCCCTCGGCTGGGAGGTGGTGGCCAAACCCTCCGCCACCGCCCGATACACGAGACGTCCGTTCCCCCTGCCTGGGCGGGCGGCGGGGTCCCGCCGGGGCGGGCTGACCGCCGGGCTGGCTGGCCCTAAGGGGCCAGCGCCAGCGCAACTGGGCCTCAAGAGGCAGCCCGCGGTCCCCGCCCCGGTCTACGGCCATACCACCCTGAACGCGCCCGATCTCGTCTGATCTCGGAAGCTGAGCAGGGTCGGGCCTGGTTAGTACTTGGATGGGAGACCGCCTGGGAATACCGGGTGCTGTAGGCTTTTTGCCTCCCGCTCCGCCTTCTCCTTTACTCGCCCGCGGGCGGTGGCCACCGGCTCCGCCCCCGCCGGGCCCCGCTGCAGGCCCCACCTCCTCAGGCCCCTCCCACCACATCACGCGTGCGCCGGAGGGGCCGCTCCCCGCCGGCCCGGCCGGCCGGGCGGCCAGAAGGCGGCCCCGGAAGGCAGCCGCACCCCGGACGCTCCCGGGGTGGCTGGCCCGGACCCAGAATCCGCCGCGGGCCCGGTTGCCGTCCTTTCGGCCAGCGAGCCCCTCGACCTGCACCTGGCCGCCCCCACTGGCGACCAGCCCCCCTGCCGCCACCTGTGCGCCGGTGTGTCCCGCCACAGCTCCCTCCGGCAGAAGCCCCGCCTCCGCCGTGTCGCCGCGGCCGGGTGCCGGAGCGGGATCGAGGGCCGGGGCCGCTACCCCGGGCCTGCCGGCCCCCAGGGGCGGGCTCCTGAGCTCGGCGGGTGGTGTGCGGGCAAGGGTGGCCTTGCCGGGGCTGAGGGGCCGTGGCGACACAATGGTGGCTCCCAGTGGCTTCGGGCCAGCTGCTGTCGGGCAGCAGGGCCGGCCCGGGCTGCGGCCGGGCTGCGCCTAGCGCCGCGTGGGCGGGCAGGGGCGATGCCCCAGGGACCGCGGGCCCCGGACCCCGAAGCCTCCGGGGCCACGTCCCTGTGAGCGACGTGTGGGATCTTGGGCGGGGCGCCAAGCGCCGAAGGGTTTGCTGGGTCACGCCCGCCCTCGGCTGGGAGGTGGTGGACAAACCCTCCGCCACCGCCCGATACACGAGACGTCCGTTCCCCCTGCCTGGGCGGGCGGCGGGGTCCCGCCGGGGCGGGCTGACCGCCGGGCTGGCTGGCCCTAAGGCGCCAGCGCCAGCGCAACTGGGCCTCAAGAGGCAGCCCGCGGTCCCCGCCCCGGTCTACGGCCATACCACCCTGAACGCGCCCGATCTCGTCTGATATCAGAAGCTAAGCAGGGTCCGGGCCTGGTTAGTACTTGTGAGGGGAGACCGCCTGGGAATACCGGGTGCCATAGACTTTTTGCCTCCCGCTCCGCCTTCTCCTTTACTCGCCCTTGGGCGGTGGCCGCCGGCTCCGCCCCCGCCGGGCCCCGCTGCAGGCCCCACCTCCTCAGGCCCCTCCCACCATGGCACGCGTGCGCCGGAGGGGCCGCTCCCCGCCGGCCCGGCCGGCCAGGCGGCCAGAAGGCGGCCCCGGAAGGCAGCCGCACCCCGGACGCTCCCGGGGTGGCTGGTCCGGACCCAGAATCCGCCGCGGGCCCGGTTGCCGTCCTTTCGGCCAGCGAGCCCCTCGACCTGCACCTGGCCGCCCCCACTGGCGACCAGCCCCCCTGCCGCCACCTGTGCGCCGGTGTGTCCCGCCACAGCTCCCTCCGGCAGAAGCCCCGCCTCCGCCGTGTCGCCGCGGCCGGGTGCGGGAGCGGGATCGAGGGCCGGGGCCGCTTCCCCGGGCCTGCCAGCCACCAGGGGCGGGCTCCTGAGCTCGGTGGGTGGTGTGCGGGCAAAGGTGGTCTTGCCGGGGCTGAGGGGCCGTGGCGACGCAATGGTGGCTCCCAGTGGCTTCGGGCCAGCTGCTGTCGGGCAGCAGGGCCGGCCCGGGCTGCGGCCGGGCTGCGCCTAGCGCCGCGTGGGCGGGCAGGGGCGATGCCCCAGGGACCGCGGGCCCCGGGCCCCGAAGCCTCCGGGGCCACGTCCCTGTGAGCGATGTGCGGGATCTTGGGCGGGGAGCCAAGCGCCGAAGGGTTTGCTGGGTCACGCCCGCCCTCGGCTGGGAGGTGGTGGCCAAACCCTCCGCCACCGCCCGATACACGAGACGTCCGTTCCCCCTGCCTGGGCGGGCGGCGGGGTCCCGCCGGGGCGGGATGACCGCCGGGCTGGCTGGCCCTAAGGGGCCAGCGCCAGCGCAACTGGGCCTCAAGAGGCAGCCCGCGGTCCCCGCCCCGGTCTACGGCCATACCACCCTGAACGCGCCCGATCTCGTCTGATCTCGGAAGCTGAGCAGGGTCGGGCCTGGTTAGTACTTGGATGGGAGACCGCCTGGGAATACCGGGTGCTGTAGGCTTTTTGCCTCCCGCTCCGCCTTCTCCTTTACTCGCCCGCGGGCGGTGGCCGCCGGCTCCGCCCCCGCCGGGCCCCGCTGCAGGCCCCACCTCCTCAGGCCCCTCCCACCACGGCACGCGTGCGCCGGAGGGGCCGCTCCCCGCCGGCCCGGCCGGCCGGGCGGCCAGAAGGCGGCCCCGGAAGGCAGCCGCACCCCGGACGCTCCCGGGGTGGCTGGCCCGGACCCAGAATCCGCCGCGGGCCCGGTTGCCGTCCTTTCGGCCAGCGAGCCCCTCGACCTGCACCTGGCCGCCCCCACTGGCGACCAGCCCCCCTGCCGCCACCTGTGCGCCGGTGTGTCCCGCCACAGCTCCCTCCGGCAGAAGCCCTGCCTCCGCCGTGTCGCCGCGGCCGGGTGCCGGAGCGGGAACGAGGGCCGGGGCCGCTTCCCCGGGCCTGCCGGCCACCAGGGTCGGGCTCCTGAGCTCGGCGGGTGGTGTGCGGGCAAGGGTGGCCTTGCCGGGGCTGAGGGGCCGTGGCGACGCAATGGTGGCTCCCAGTGGCTTCGGGCCAGCTGCTGTCGGGCAGCAGGGCCGGCCCGGGCTGCGGCCGGGCTGCGCCTAGCGCCGCGTGGGCGGGCAGGGGCGATGCCCCAGGGACCGCGGGCCCCGGGCCCCGAAGCCTCCGGGGCCACGTCCCTGTGAGCGACGTGCGGGATCTTGGGCGGGGCGCCAAGCGCCGAAGGGTTTGCTGGGTCACGCCCGCCCTCGGCTGGGAGGTGGTGGCCAAACCCTCCGCCACCGCCCGATACACGAGTCGTCCGTTCCCCCTGCCTGGGCGGGCGGCGGGGTCCCGCCGGGGCGGGCTGACCGCCGGGCTGGCTGGCCCTAAGGCGCCAGCGCCAGCGCAACTGGGCCTCAAGAGGCAGCCCGCGGTCCCCGCCCCCGTCTACGGCCATACCACCCTGAACGCGCCCGATCTCGTCTGATCTCAGAAGCTAAGCAGGGTCCGGGCCTGGTTAGTACTTGTGATGGGAGACCGCCTGGGAATACCGGGTGCCGAAGGCTTTTTGCCTCCCGCTCCGCCTTCTCCTTTACTCGCCCTTGGGCGGTGGCCGCCGGCTCCGCCCCCGCCGGGCCCCGCTGCAGGCCCCACCTCCTCAGGCCCCTCCCACCACGGCGCGCGCGCGCGCGTGTGTGTGTGTGTGTGTGTGTGTGTGCGTGCGCGCGCGCGCGGGTGCGCCGGAGGGGCCGCTCCCCGCTGGCACGGCCGGCCGGGCGGCCAGAAGGCGGCCCCATAAGGCAGCCGCACCCCGGACGCTCCCGGGGTGGCTGGCCCGGACCCAGAATCCGCCGCGGGCCCGGTTGCCGTCCTTTCGGCCAGCGAGCCCCTCGACCTGCACCTGGCCGCCCCCACTGGCGCCCAGCCCCGCTGCCGCCACCTGTGCGCCGGTGTGTCCCGCCACAGCTCCCTCCGGCAGAAGCCCCGCCTCCGCCGTGTCGCCGCGATCGGGTGCGGGAGCGGGATCGAGGGCCGGGGCCGCTTCCCCGGGCCTGCCGGCCACCAGGGGCGGGCTCCTGAACTCGGCGGGTGGTGTGCGGGCAAGGGGTGGCCTTGCCGGGGCTGAGGGGCCGTGGCGACGCAATGGTAGCTCCCAGTGGCTTCGGGCCAGCTGCTGTCGGGCAGCAGGGCCGGCCCGGGCTGCGGCCGGGCTGCGCCTAGCGCCGCATGGGAGGGCAGGGGCGATGCCCCAGGGACCGCGGGCCCCGGGCCCCGAAGCCTCCGGGGCCACGTCCCTGTGAGCGACGTGTGGGATCTTGGGCGGGGCGCCAAGCGCCGAAGGGTTTGCTGGGTCACGCCCGCCCTCGGCTGGGAGGTGGTGGCCAAACCCTCCGCCACCGCCCGATACACGAGACGTCCGTTCCCCCTGCCTGGGCGGGCGGCGGGGTCCCGCCGGGGCGGGCTGACCGCCGGGCTGGCTGGCCTTAAGGCGCCAGCGCCAGCGCAACTGGGCCTCAAGAGGCAGCCCGCGGTCCCCGCCCCCGTCTACGGCCATACCACCCTAAACGCGCCCGATCTCGTCTGATCTCGGAAGCTGAGCAGGGTCGGGCCTGGTTAGTACTTGGATGGGAGACCGCCTGGGAATACCGGGTGCTGTAGGCTTTTTGCCTCCCGCTCCGCCTTCTCCTTTACTCGCCCGCTGGCGGTGGCCGCCGGCTCCGCCCACGCCGGGCCCCGCTGCAGGCCCCACCTCCTCAGGCCCCTCCCACCACGGCACGCGTGCGACGGAGGGGCGGCTCCCCGCCGGCCCGGCCGGACGGGCGGCCAGAAGGCGGCCCCGGAAGGCAGCCGCACCCCGGACGCTCCCGGGGTGGCTGGCCCGGACCCAGAATCCGCCGCCGGCCCGGTTGCCGTCCTTTCGGCCAGCGAGCCCCTCGACCTGCACCTGGCCGCCCCCACTGGCGCCCAGCCCCGCTGCCGCCACCTGTGCGCCGGTGTGTCCCGCCACAGCTCCCTCCGGCAGAAGCCCCGCCTCCGCCGTGTCGCCGCGGCCGGGTGCGGGAGCGGGATCGAGGGCCGGGGCCGCTTCCCCGGGCCTGCCGGCCACCAGGGGCGGGCTCCTGAGCTCGGCAGGTGGTGTGCGGGCAAGGGTGGCCTTGCCGGGGCTGAGGGGCCGTGGCGACGCAATGGTGGCTCCCAGTGGCTTCGGGCCAGCTGCTGTCGGGCAGCAGGGCCGGCCCGGGCTGCGGCCGGGCTGCGCCTAGCGCCGCGTGGGCGGGCAGGGGCGATGCCCCAGGGACCGCGGGCCCCGGGCCCCGAAGCCTCTGGGGCCACGTCCCTGTGAGCGACGTGCGGGATCTTGGGCGGGGCGCCAAGCGCCGAAGGGTTTGCTGGGTCACGCCCGCCCTCGGCTGGGAGGTGGTGGCCAAACCCTCCGCCACCGCCCGATACACGAGACGTCCGTTCCCCCTGCCTGGGCGGGCGGCGGGGTCCCGCCGGGGCGGGCTGACCGCCGGGCTGGCTGGCCCTAAGGCGCCAGCGCCAGCGCAACTGAGCCTCAAGAGGCAGCCCGCGGTCCCCGCCCCCGTCTACGGCCATACCACCCTGAACGCGCCCGATCTCGTCTGATCTCAGAAGCTAAGCAGGGTCCGGGCCTGGTTAGTACTTGTGATGGGAGACCGCCTGGGAATACCGGGTGCCATAGGCTTTTTGCCTCCCGCTCCGCCTTCTCCTTTACTCGCCCTTGGGCGGTGGCCGCCGGCTCCGCACCCGGCGGGCCCCGCTGCAGGCCCCACCTCCTCAGGCCCCTCCCACCACGGCGCGCGCGCGTGTGTGTGTGTGTGTGTGTGTGTGTGTGCGTGCGCGCGCGCGCGGGTGCGCCGGAGGGGCCGCTCCCCGCCGGCACGGCCGGCCGGGCGGCCAGAAGGCGGCCCCATAAGGCAGCCGCACCCCGGACGCTCCCGGGGTGGCTGGCCCGAACCCAGAATCCGCCGCGGGCCCGGTTGCCGTCCTTTCGGCCAGCGAGCCCCTCGACCTGCACCTGGCCGCCCCCACTGGCGCCCAGCCCCGCTGCCGCCACCTGTGCGCCGGTGTGTCCCGCCACAGCTCCCTCCGGAAGAAGCCCCGCCTCCACCGTGTCGCCGCGATCGGGTGCGGGAGCGGGATCGAGGGCCGGGGCCGCTTCCCCGGGCCTGCCGGCCACCAGGGGCGGGCTCCTGAACTCGGCGGGTGGTGTGCGGGCAAGGGTGGCCTTGCTGGGGCTGAGGGGCCGTGGCGATGCAATGGTAGCTCCCAGTGGCTTCGGGCCAGCTGCTGTCTGGCAGCAGGGCCGGCCCGGGCTGCGGCCGGGCTGCGCCTAGCGCCGCATGGGAGGGCAGGGGCGATGCCCCAGGGACCGCGGGCCCCGGGCCCCGAAGCCTCCGGGGCCACGTCCCTGTGAGCGACGTGCGGGATCTTGGGCGGGGCGCCAAGCGCCGAAGGGTTTGCTGGGTCACGCCTGCCCTCGGCTGGGAGGTGGTGGCCAAACCCTCCGCCACCGCCCGATACACGAGACGTCCGTTCCCCCTGCCTGGGCGGGCGGCGGGGTCCCGCCGGGGCGGGCTGACCGCCGGGCTGGCTGGCCCTAAGGCGCCGGCGCCAGCGCAACTGGGCCTCAAGAGGCAGCCCGCGGTCCCCGCCCCGGTCTACGGCCATACCACCCTGAACGCGCCCGATCTCGTCTGATCTCGGAAGCTGAGCAGGGTCGGGCCTGGTTAGTACTTGGATGGGAGACCGCCTGGGAATACCGGGTGCTGTAGGCTTTTTGCCTCCCGCTCCGCCTTCTCCTTTACTCGCCCGCGGGCGGTGGCCGCCGGCTCCGCCCCCGCCGGGCCCCGCTGCAGGCCCCACCTCCTCAGGCCCCTCCCACCACGGCACGCGTGCGCCGGAGTGGCCGCTCCCCGCCGGCCCGGCCGGCCGGGCGGCCAGAAGGCGGCCCCGGAAGGCAGCCGCACCCCGGACGCTCCCGGGGTGGCTGGCCCGGACCCAGAATCCGCCGCGGGCCCGGTTGCCGTCCTTTCGGCCAGCGAGCCCCTCGACCTGCACCTGGCCGCCCCCACTGGCGACCAGCCCCCCTGCCGCCACCTGTGCGCCGGTGTGTCCCGCCACAGCTCCCTCCGGCAGAAGCCCTGCCTCCGCCGTGTCGCCGCGGCCGGGTGCCGGAGCGGGAACGAGGGCCGGGGCCGCTTCCCCGGGCCTGCCGGCCACCAGGGTCGGGCTCCTGAGCTCGGCGGGTGGTGTGCGGGCAAGGGTGGCCTTGCCGGGGCTGAGGGGCCGTGGCGACGCAATGGTGGCTCCCAGTGGCTTCGGGCCAGCTGCTGTCGGGCAGCAGGGCCGGCCCGGGCTGCGGCCGGGCTGCGCCTAGCGCCGCGTGGGCGGGCAGGGGCGATGCCCCAGGGACCGCGGGCCCCGGGCCCCGAAGCCTCCGGGGCCACGTCCCTGTGAGCGACGTGCGGGATCTTGGGCGGGGCGCCAAGCGCCGAAGGGTTTGCTGGGTCACGCCCGCCCTCGGCTGGGAGGTGGTGGACAAACCCTCCGCCACCGCCCGATACACGAGTCGTCCGTTCCCCCTGCCTGGGCGGGCGGCGGGGTCCCGCCGGGGCGGGCTGACCGCCCGGCTGGCTGGCCCTAAGGCGCCAGTGCCAGCGCAACTGGGCCTCAAGAGGCAGCCCGCGGTCCCCGCCCCCGTCTACGGCCATACCACCCTGAACGCGCCCGATCTCGTCTGATCTCAGAAGCTAAGCAGGGTCCGGGCCTGGTTAGTACTTGTGATGGGAGACTGCCTGGGAATACCGGGTGCCGAAGGCTTTTTGCCTCCCGCTCCGCCTTCTCCTTTACTCGCCCTTGGGCGGTGGCCGCCGGCTCCGCCCCCGCCGGGCCCCGCTGCAGGCCCCACCTCCTCAGGCCCCTCCCACCACGGCGCGCGTGCGCGCGTGTGTGTGTGTGTGTGTGTGTGTGTGTGCGTGCGCGCGCGCGCTGGTGCGCCGGAGGGGCCGCTCCCCGCCGGCACGGCCGGCCGGGCGGCCAGAAGGCGGCCCCATAAGGCAGCCGCACCCCGGACGCTCCCGGGGTGGCTGGCCCGGACCCAGAATCCGCCGCGGGCCCGGTTGCCGTCCTTTCGGCCAGCGAGCCCCTCGACCTGCACCTGGCCGCCCCCACTGGCGCCCAGCCCCGCTGCCGCCACCTGTGCGCCGGTGTGTCCCGCCACAGCTCCCTCCGGCAGAAGCCCCGCCTCCGCCGTGTCGCCGCGATCGGGTGCGGGAGCGGGATCGAGGGCCGGGGCCGCTTCCCCGGGCCTGCCGGCCACCAGGGGCGGGCTCCTGAACTCGGCGGGTGGTGTGCGGGCAAGGGGTGGCCTTGCCGGGGCTGAGGGGCCGTGGCGACGCAATGGTAGCTCCCAGTGGCTTCGGGCCAGCTGCTGTCGGGCAGCAGGGCCGGCCCGGGCTGCGGCCGGGCTGCGCCTAGCGCCGCATGGGAGGGCAGGGGCGATGCCCCAGGGACCGCGGGCCCCGGGCCCCGAAGCCTCCGGGGCCACGTCCCTGTGAGCGACGTGTGGGATCTTGGGCGGGGCGCCAAGCGCCGAAGGGTTTGCTGGGTCACGCCCGCCCTCGGCTGGGAGGTGGTGGCCAAACCCTCCGCCACCGCCCGATACACGAGACGTCCGTTCCCCCTGCCTGGGCGGGCGGCGGGGTCCCGCCGGGGCGGGCTGACCGCCGGGCTGGCTGGCCTTAAGGCGCCAGCGCCAGCGCAACTGGGCCTCAAGAGGCAGCCCGCGGTCCCCGCCCCCGTCTACGGCCATACCACCCTAAACGCGCCCGATCTCGTCTGATCTCGGAAGCTGAGCAGTGTCGGGCCTGGTTAGTACTTGGATGGGAGACCGCCTGGGAATACCGGGTGCTGTAGGCTTTTTGCCTCCCGCTCCGCCTTCTCCTTTACTCGCCCGCTGGCGGTGGCCGCCGGCTCCGCCCACGCCGGGACCCGCTGCAGGCCCCACCTCCTCAGGCCCCTCCCACCACGGCACGCGTGCGACGGAGGGGCGGCTCCCCGCCGGCCCGGCCGGCCGGGCGGCCAGAAGGCGGCCCCGGAAGGCAGCCGCACCCCGGACGCTCCCGGGGTGGCTGGCCCGGACCCAGAATCCGCCGCGGGCCCGGTTGCCGTCCTTTCGGCCAGCGAGCCCCTCGACCTGCACCTGGCCGCCCCCACTGGCGCCCAGCCCCGCTGCCGCCACCTGTGCGCCGGTGTGTCCCGCCACAGCTCCCTCCGGCAGAAGCCCCGCCTCCGCCGTGTCGCCGCGGCCGGGTGCGGGAGCGGGATCGAGGGCCGGGGCCGCTTCCCCGGGCCTGCCGGCCACCAGGGGCGGGCTCCTGAGCTCGGCGGGTGGTGTGCGGGCAAGGGGTGGCCTTGCCGGGGCTGAGGGGCCGTGGCGACGCAATGGTAGCTCCCAGTGGCTTCGGGCCAGCTGCTGTCGGGCAGCAGGGCCGGCCGGGCTGCGGCCGGGCTGCGCCTAGCGCCGCATTGGAGGGCAGGGGCGATGCCCCAGGGACCGCGGGCCCCGGGCCCCGAAGCCTCCGGGGCCACGTCCCTGTGAGCGACGTGCGGGATCATGGGCGGGGCGCCAAGCGCCGAAGGGTTTGCTGGGTCACGCCCGCCCTCGGCTGGGAGGTGGTGGCCAAACCCTCCGCCACCGCCCGATACCCGAGACGTCCGTTCCCCCTGCATGGGCGGGCGGCGGGGTCCCGCCGGGGCGGGCTGACCGCCGGGCTGGCTGGCCCTAAGGCGCCAGCGCCAGCGCAACTGGGCCTCAAGAGGCAGCCCGCGGTCCCCGCCCCCGTCTACGGCCATACCACCCTGAATGCACCCGATCTCCTCTGATCTCGGAAGCTGAGCAGGGTCTGGGCCTGGTTAGTACTTGGATGGGAGACCGCCTGGGAATACCGGGTGCTGTAGGATTTTTGCCTCCCGCTCCGCCTTCTCCTTTACTCGCCCGCGGGCGGTGGCCGCCGGCTCCGCCCCCGCCGGGCCCCGCTGCAGGCCCCACCTCCTCAGGCCCCACCCAACACGGCGCGCGTGCGCCGGAGGGGCCGCTCCCCGCCGGCCCGGCCGGCCGGGCGGCCAGAAGGCGGCCCCGGAAGGCAGCCGCACCCCGGACGCTCCCGGGGTGGCTGGCCCGGACCCAGAATCCGCCGCCGGCCCGGTTGCCGTCCTTTCGGCCAGCGAGCCCCTCGACCTGCACCTGGCCGCCCCCACTGGCGCCCAGCCCCGCTGCCGCCACCTGTGCGCCGGTGTGTCCCGCCACAGCTCCCTCCGGCAGAAGCCCCGCCTCCGCCGTGTCGCCGCGGCCGGGTGCGGGAGCGGGATCGAGGGCCGGGGCCGCTTCCCCGGGCCTGCCGGCCACCAGGGGCGGGCTCCTGAGCTCGGCAGGTGGTGTGCGGGCAAGGGTGGCCTTGCCGGGGCTGAGGGGCCGTGGCGACGCAATGGTGGCTCCCAGTGGCTTCGGGCCAGCTGCTGTCGGGCAGCAGGGCCGGCCCGGGCTGCGGCCGGGCTGCGCCTAGCGCCGCGTGGGCGGGCAGGGGCGATGCCCCAGGGACCGCGGGCCCCGGGCCGCGAAGCCTCCGGGGCCACGTCCCTGTGAGCGACGTGCGGGATCTTGGGCGGGGCGCCAAGCGCCGAAGGGTTTGCTGGGTCATGCCTGCCCTCGGCTGGGAGGTGGTGGCCAAACCCTCCGCCACCGCCCGATACACGAGACGTCCGTTCCCCCTGCCTGGGCGGGCGGCGGGGTCCCGCCGGGGCGGGCTGACCGCCGGGCTGGCCGGCCCTAAGGCGCCGGCGCCAGCGCAACTGGGCCTCAAGAGGCAGCCCGCGGTCCCCGCCCCGGTCTACGGCCATACCACCCTGAACGCGCCCGATCTCGTCTGATCTCGGAAGCTGAGCAGGGTCGGGCCTGGTTAGTACTTGGATGGGAGACCGCCTGGGAATACCGGGTGCTGTAGGCTTTTTGCCTCCCGCTCCGCCTTCTCCTTTACTCGCCCGCGGGCGGTGGCCGCCGGCTCCGCCCCCGCCGGGCCCCGCTGCAGGCCCCACCTCCTCAGGCCCCTCCCACCACGGCACGCGTGCGCCGGAGGGGCCGCTCCCCGCCGGCCCGGCCGGCCGGGCGGCCAGAAGGCGGCCCCGGAAGGCAGCCGCACCCCGGACGCTCCCGGGGTGGCTGGCCCGGACCCAGAATCCGCCGCGGGCCCGGTTGCCGTCCTTTCGGCCAGCGAGCCCCTCGACCTGCACCTGGCCGCCCCCACTGGCGACCAGCCCCCCTGCCGCCACCTGTGCGCCGGTGTGTCCCGCCACAGCTCCCTCCGGCAGAAGCCCCGCCTCCGCCGTGTCGCCGCGGCCGGGTGCCGGAGCGGGATCGAGGGCCGGGGCCGCTACCCCGGGCCTGCCGGCCCCCAGGGGCGGGCTCCTGAGCTCGGCGGGTGGTGTGCGGGCAAGGGTGGCCTTGCCGGGGCTGAGGGGCCGTGGCGACGCAATGGTGGCTCCCAGTGGCTTCGGGCCAGCTGCTGTCGGGCAGCAGGGCCGGCCCGGGCTGCGGCCGGGCTGCGCCTAGCGCCGCGTGGGCGGGCAGGGGCGATGCCCCAGGGACCGCGGGCCCCGGGCCCCGAAGCCTCCGGGGCCACGTCCCTGTGAGCGACGTGCGGGATCTTGGGCGGGGCGCCAAGCGCCGAAGGGTTTGCTGGGTCACGCCCGCCCTCGGCTGGGAGGTGGTGGCCAAACCCTCCGCCACCGCCCGATACACGAGACGTCCGTTCCCCCTGCCTGGGCGGGCGGCGGGGTCCCGCCGGGGCGGGCTGACCGCCGGGCTGGCTGGCCCTAAGGCGCCAGCGCCAGCGCAACTGGGCCTCAAGAGGCAGCCCGCGGTCCCCGCCCCGGTCTACGGCCATACCACCCTGAACGCGCCCGATCTCGTCTGATCTCAGAAGCTAAGCAGGGTCCGGGTCTGGTTAGTACTTGTGAGGGGAGACCGCCTGGGAATACCGGGTGCCATAGACTTTTTGCCTCCCGCTCCGCCTTCTCCTTTACTCGCCCTTGGGCGGTGGCCGCCGGCTCCGCCCCCGCCGGGCCCCGCTGCAGGCCCCACCTCCTCAGGCCCCTCCCACCACGGCACGCGTGCGCCGGAGGGGCCGCTCCCCGCCGGCCCGGCCGGCCAGGCGGCCAGAAGGCGGCCCTGGAAGGCAGCCGCACCCCGGACGCTCCCGGGGTGGCTGGCCCGGACCCAGAATCCGCCGCGGGCCCGGTTGCCGTCCTTTCGGCCAGCGAGCCCCTCGACCTGCACCTGGCCGCCCCCACTGGCGACCAGCCCCCCTGCCGCCACCTGTGCGCCGGTGTGTCCCGCCACAGCTCCCTCCGGCAGAAGCCCCGCCTCCGCCGTGTCGCCGCGGCCGGGTGCGGGAGCGGGATCGAGGGCCGGGGCCGCTTCCCCGGGCCTGCCAGCCACCAGGGGCGGGCTCCTGAGCTCGGCGGGTGGTGTGCGGGCAAAGGTGGTCTTGCCGGGGCTAAGGGGCCGTGGCGACGCAATGGTAGCTCCCAGTGTCTTCGGGCCAGCTGCTGTCGGGCAGCAGGGCCGGCCCGGGCTGCGGCCGGGCTGCGCCTAGCGCCGCGTGGGCGGGCAGGGGCGATGCCCCAGGGACCGCGGGCCCCGGGCCCCGAAGCCTCCGGGGCCACGTCCCTGTGAGCGATGTGCGGGATCTTGGGCGGGGCGCCAAGCGCCGAAGGGTTTGCTGGGTCACGCCCGCCCTCGGCTGGGAGGTGGTGGCCAAACCCTCCGCCACCGCCCGATACACGAGACGTCCGTTCCCCCTGCCTGGGCGGGCGGCGGGGTCCCGCCGGGGCGGGCTGACCGCCGGGCTGGCTGGCCCTAAGGGGCCAGCGCCAGCGCAACTGGGCCTCAAGAGGCAGCCCGCGGTCCCCGCCCCGGTCTACGGCCATACCACCCTGAACGCGCCCGATCTCGTCTGATCTCGGAAGCTGAGCAGGGTCGGGCCTGGTTAGTACTTGGATGGGAGACCGCCTGGGAATACCGGGTGCTGTAGGCTTTTTGCCTCCCGCTCCGCCTTCTCCTTTACTCGCCCGCGGGCGGTGGCCGCCGGCTCCGCCCCCGCCGGGCCCCGCTGCAGGCCCCACCTCCTCAGGCCCCTCCCACCACGGCACGCGTGCGCCGGAGGGGCCGCTCCCCGCCGGCCCGGCCGGCCAGGCGGCCATAAGGCGGCCCCGGAAGGCAGCCGCACCCCGGACGCTCCCGGGGTGGCTGGCCCGGACCCAGAATCCGCCGCGGGCCCGGTTGCCGTCCTTTCGGCCAGCGAGCCCCTCGACCTGCACCTGGCCGCCCCCACTGGCGACCAGCCCCCCTGCCGCCACCTGTGCGCCGGTGTGTCCCGCCACAGCTCCCTCCGGCAGAAGCCCCGCCTCCGCCGTGTCGCCGCGGCCGGGTGCGGGAGCGGGATCGAGGGCCGGGGCCGCTTCCCCGGGCCTGCCAGCCACCAGGGGCGGGCTCCTGAGCTCGGCGGGTGGTGTGCGGGCAAAGGTGGTCTTGCCGGGGCTGAGGGGCCGTGGCGACGCAATGGTGGCTCCCAGTGGCTTCGGGCCAGCTGCTGTCGGGCAGCAGGGCCGGCCCGGGCTGCGGCCGGGCTGCGCCTAGCGCCGCGTGGGCGGGCAGGGGCGATGCCCCAGGGACCGCGGGCCCCGGGCCCCGAAGCCTCCGGGGCCACGTCCCTGTGAGCGATGTGCGGGATCTTGGGCGGGGCGCCAAGCGCCGAAGGGTTTGCTGGGTCACGCCCGCCCTCGGCTGGGAGGTGGTGGCCAAACCCTCCGCCACCGCCCGATACACGAGACGTCCGTTCCCCCTGCCTGGGCGGGCGGCGGGTTCCCGCCGGGGCGGGCTGACCGCCGTGCTGGCTGGCCCTAAGGGGCCAGCGCCAGCGCAACTGGGCCTCAAGAGGCAGCCCGCGGTCCCCGCCCCGGTCTACGGCCATACCACCCTGAACGCGCCCGATCTCGTCTGATCTCGGAAGCTGAGCAGGGTCGGGCCTGGTTAGTACTTGGATGGGAGACCGCCTGGGAATACCGGGTGCTGTAGGCTTTTTGCCTCCCGCTCCGCCTTCTCCTTTACTCGCCCGCGGGCGGTGGCCGCCGGCTCCGCCCCCGCCGGGCCCCGCTGCAGGCCCCACCTCCTCAGGCCCCTCCCACCACGGCACGCGTGCGCCGGAGGGGCCGCTCCCCGCCGGCCCGGCCGGCCGGGCAGCCAGAAGGCGGCCCCGGAAGGCAGCCGCACCCCGGACGCTCCCGGGATGGCTGGCCCGGACCCAGAATCCGCCGCGGGCCCGGTTGCCGTCCTTTCGGCCAGCGAGCCCCTCGACCTGCACCTGGCCGCCCCCACTGGCGACCAGCCCCCCTGCCGCCACCTGTGCGCCAGTGTGTCCCGCCACAGCTCCCTCCGGCAGAAGCCCTGCCTCCGCCGTGTCGCCGCGGCCGGGTGCCGGAGCGGGAACGAGGGCCGGGGCCGCTTCCCCGGGCCTGCCGGCCACCAGGGTCGGGCTCCTGAGCTCGGCGGGTGGTGTGCGGGCAAGGGTGGCCTTGCCGGGGCTGAGGGGCCGTGGCGACGCAATGGTGGCTCCCAGTGGCTTCGGGCCAGCTGCTGTCGGGCAGCAGGGCCGGCCCGGGCTGCGGCCGGGCTGCGCCTAGCGCCGCGTGGGCGGGCAGGGGCGATGCCCCAGGGACCGCGGGCCCCGGGCCCCGAAGCCTCCGGGGCCACGTCCCTGTGAGCGACGTGCGGGATCTTGGGCGGGGCGCCAAGCGCCGAAGGGTTTGCTGGGTCACGCCCGCCCTCGGCTGGGAGGTGGTGGCCAAACCCTCCGCCACCGCCCGATACACGAGTCGTCCGTTCCCCCTGCCTGGGCGGGCGGCGGGGTCCCGCCGGGGCGGGCTGACCGCCGGGCTGGCTGGCCCTAAGGCGCCAGCGCCAGCGCAACTGGGCCTCAAGAGGCAGCCCGCGGTCCCCGCCCCCGTCTACGGCCATACCACCCTGAACGCGCCCGATCTCGTCTGATCTCAGAAGCTAAGCAGGGTCCGGGCCTGGTTAGTACTTGTGATGGGAGACCGCCTGGGAATACCGGGTGCCGAAGGCTTTTTGCCTCCCGCTCCGCCTTCTCCTTTACTCGCCCTTGGGCGGTGGCCGCCGGCTCCGCCCCCGCCGGGCCCCGCTGCAGGCCCCACCTCCTCAGGCCCCTCCCACCACGGCGCGCGCGCGCGCGCGTGTGTGTGTGTGTGTGTGTGTGTGTGTGTGCGTGCGCGCGCGCGCGGGTGCGCCGGAGGGGCCGCTCCCCGCCGGCACGGCCGGCCGGGCGGCCAGAAGGCGGCCTCATAAGGCAGCCGCACCCCGGACGCTCCCGGGGTGGCTGGCCCGGACCCAGAATCCGCCGCGGGCCCGGTTGCCGTCCTTTCGGCCAGCGAGCCCCTCGACCTGCACCTGGCCGCCCCCACTGGCGCCCAGCCCCGCTGCCGCCACCTGTGCGCCGGTGTGTCCCGCCACAGCTCCCTCCGGCAGAAGCCCCGCCTCCGCCGTGTCGCCGCGATCGGGTGCGGGAGCGGGATCGAGGGCCGGGGCCGCTTCCCGGGGCCTGCCGGTCACCAGGGTCGGGCTCCTGAACTCGGCGGGTGGTGTGCGGGCAAGGGGTGGCCTTGCCGGGGCTGAGGGGCCGTGGCGACGCAATGGTAGCTCCCAGTGGCTTCGGGCCAGCTGCTGTCGGGCAGCAGGGCCGGCCCGGGCTGCGGCCGGGCTGCGCCTAGCGCCGCGTGGGAGGGCAGGGGCGATGCCCCAGGGACCGCGGGCCCCGGGCCCCGAAGCCTCCGGGGCCACGTCCCTGTGAGCGACGTGCGGGATATTGGGCGGGGCGCCAAGCGCCGAAGGGTTTGCTGGGTCACGCCCGCCCTCGGCTGGGAGGTGGTGGCCAAACCCTCCGCCACCGCCCGATACACGAGACGTCCGTTCCCCCTGCCTGGGCGGGCGGCGGGGTCCCGCCGGGGCGGTCTCACCGCCGGGCTGGCTGGCCCTAAGGCGCCAGCGCCAGCGCAACTGGGCCTCAAGAGGCAGCCCGCGGTCCCCGCCCCGGTCTACGGCCATACCACCCTGAACGCGCCTGATCTCGTCTGATCTCGGAAGCTGAGCAGGGTCGGGCCTGGTTAGTACTTGGATGGGAGACCGCCTGGTAATACCGGGTGCTGTAGGCTTTTTGCCTCCCGCTCCGCCTTCTCCTTTACTCGCCCGCGGGCGGTGGCCGCCGGCTCCGCCCCCGCCGGGCCCCGCTGCAGGCCCCACCTCCTCAGGCCCCTCCCACCACGGCACGCGTGCGCCGGAGGGGCCGCTCCCCGCCGGCCCGGCCGGCCGGGCGGCCAGAAGGCGGCCCCGGAAGGCAGCCGCACCCCGGACGCTCCCGGGGTGGCTGGCCCGGACCCAGAATCCGCCGCGGGCCCGGTTGCCGTCCTTTCGGCCAGCGAGCCCCTCGACCTGCACCTGGCCGCCCCCACTGGCGACCAGCCCCCCTGCCGCCACCTGTGCGCCGGTGTGTCCCGCCACAGCTCCCTCCGGCAGAAGCCCCGCCTCCGCCGTGTCGCCGCGGCCGGGTGCCGGAGCGGGATCGAGGGCCGGGGCCGCTACCCCGGGCCTGCCGGCCCCCAGGTGCGGGCTCCTGAGCTCGGCGGGTGATGTGCGGGCAAGGGTGGCCTTGCCGGGGCTGAGGGGCCGTGGCGACGCAATGGTGGCTCCCAGTGGCTTCGGGCCAGCTGCTGTCGGGCAGCAGGGCCGGCCCGGGCTGCGGCCGGGCTGCGCCTAGCGCCGCGTGGGCGGGCAGGGGCGATGCCCCAGGGACCGCGGGCCCCGGGCCCCGAAGCCTCCGGGGCCACGTCCCTGTGAGCGACGTGCGGGATCTTGGGCGGGGCGCCAAGCGCCGAAGGGTTTGCTGGGTCACGCCCGCCCTCGGCTGGGAGGTGGTGGCCAAACCCTCCGCCACCGCCCGATACACGAGACGTCCGTTCCCCCTGCCTGGGCGGGCGGCGGGGTCCCGCCGTGGCGGGCTGACCGCCGGGCTGGATGGCCCTAAGGCGCCAGCGCCAGCGCAACTGGGCCTCAAGAGACAGCCCGCGGTCCCCGCCCCGGTCTACGGCCATACCACCCTGAACGCGCCCGATCTCGTCTGATCTCAGAAGCTAAGCAGGGTCCGGGCCTGGTTAGTACTTGTGAGGGGAGACCGCCTGGGAATACCGGGTGCCATAGACTTTTTGCCTCCCGCTCCGCCTTCTCCTTTACTCGCCCTTGGGCGGTGGCCGCCGGCTCCGCCCCCGCCGGGCCCCGCTGCAGGCCCCACCTCCTCAGGCCCCTCCCACCACGGCACGCATGCGCCGGAGGGGCCGCTCCCCGCCGGCCCGGCCGGCCAGGCGGCCAGAAGGCGGCCCCGGAAGACAGCCGCACCCCGGACGCTCCCGGGGTGGCTGGCCCGGACCCAGAATCCGCCGCGGGCCCGGTTGCCGTCCTTTCGGCCAGCGAGCCCCTCGACCTGCACCTGGCCGCCCCCACTGGCGACCAGCCCCCCTGCCGACACCTGTGCGCCGGTGTGTCCCGCCACAGCTCCCTCCGGCAGAAGCCCCACCTCCGCCGTGTCGCCGCGGCCGTGTGCGGGAGCGGGATCGAGGGCCGGGGCCGCTTCCCCGGGCCTGCCAGCCACCAGGGGCGGGCTCCTGAGCTCGGCGGGTGGTGTGCGGGCAAAGGTGGTCTTGCCGGGGCTGAGGGGCCGTGGCGACGCAATGGTGGCTCCCAGTGGCTTCGGGCCAGCTGCTGTCGGGCAGCAGGGCCGGCCCGGGCTGCGGCCGGGCTGCGCCTAGCGCCACGTGGGCGGGCAGGGGCGATGCCCCAGGGACCGCGGGCCCCGGGCCCCGAAGCCTCCGGGGCCACGTCCCTGTGAGCGACGTGCGGGATCTTGGGCGGGGCGCCAAGCGCCGAAGGGTTTGCTGGGTCACGCCCGCCCTCGGCTGGGAGGTGGTGGCCAAACCCTCCGCCACCGCCCGATACACGAGACGTCCGTTCCCCCTGCCTGGGCGGGCGGCGGGGTCCCGCCGGGGCGGGCTGACCGCCGGGCTGGCTGGCCCTAAGGCGCCAGCGCCAGCGCAACTGGGCCTCAAGAGGCAGCCCGCGGTCCCCGCCCCGGTCTACGGCCATACCACCCTGAACGCGCCCGATCTCGTCTGATCTCGGAAGCTGAGCAGGGTCGGGCCTGGTTAGTACTTGGATGGGAGACCGCCTGGGAATACCGGGTGCTGTAGGCTTTTTGCCTCCCGCTCCGCCTTCTCCTTTACTCGCCCGCGGGCGGTGGCCGCCGGCTCCGCCCCCGCCGGGCCCCGCTGCAGGCCCCACCTCCTCAGGCCCCTCCCACCACAGCACGCGTGCGCCGGAGGGGCCGCTCCCCGCCGGCCCGGCCGGCCGGGCGGCCAGAAGGCGGCCCCGGAAGGCAGCCGCACCCCGGACGCTCCCGGGGTGGCTGGCCCGGACCCAGAATCCGCCGCGGGCCCGGTTGCCGTCCTTTCGGCCAGCGAGCCCCTCGACCTGCACCTGGCCGCCCCCACTGGCGACCAGCCCCCCTGCCGCCACCTGTGCGCCGGTGTGTCCCGCCACAGCTCCCTCCGGCAGAAGCCCCGCCTCCGCCGTGTCGCCGCGGCCGGGTGCCGGAGCGGGAAAGAGGGCCGGGGCCGCTTCCCCGGGCCTGCCGGCCACCAGGGGCGGGCTCCTGAGCTCGGCGGGTGGTGTGCGGGCAAGGGTGGCCTTGCCGGGGCTGAGGGGCCGTGGCGACGCAATGGTGGCTACCAGTGGCTTCGGGCCAGCTGCTGTCGGGCAGCAGGGCCGGCCCGGGCTGCGGCCGGGCTGCGCCTAGCGCCGCGTGGGCGGGCAGGGGCGATGCCCCAGGGACCGCGGGCCCCGGGCCCCGAAGCCTCCGGGGCCACGTCCCTGTGAGCGACGTGCGGGATCTTGGGCGGGGCGCCAAGCGCCGAAGGGTTTGCTGGGTCACGCCCGCCCTCGGCTGGGAGGTGGTGGCCAAACCCTCCGCCACCGCCCGATACACGAGTCGTCCGTTCCCCCTGCCTGGGCGGGCGGCGGGGTCCCGCCGGGGCGGGCTGACCGCCGGGCTGGCTGGCCCTAAGGCGCCAGCGCCAGCGCAACTGGGCCTCAAGAGGCAGCCCGCGGTCCCCGCCCCCGTCTACGGCCATACCACCCTGAACGCGCCCGATCTCGTCTGATCTCAGAAGCTAAGCAGGGTCCGGGCCTGGTTAGTACTTGTGATGGGAGACCGCCTGGGAATACCGGGTGCCGTAGGCTTTTTGCCTCCCGCTCCGCCTTCTCCTTTACTCGCCCTTGGGCGGTGGCCGCCGGCTCCGCCCCCGCCGGGCCCCGCTGCAGGCCCCAACTCCTCAGGCCCCTCCCACCACGGCGCGCGCGCGCGTGTGTGTGTGTGTGTGTGTGTGTGTGCGTGCGCGCGCGCGCGGGTGCGCCGGAGGGGCCGCTCCCCGCCGGCACGGCCGGCCGGGCGGCCAGAAGGCGGCCCCATAAGGCAGCCGCACCCCGGACGCTCCCGGGGTGGCTGGCCCGGACCCAGAATCCGCCGCGGGCCCGGTTGCCATCCTTTCGGCCAGCGAGCCCCTCGACCTGCACCTGGCCGCCCCCACTGGCGCCCAGCCCCGCTGCCGCCACCTGTGCGCCGGTGTGTCCCGCCACAGCTCCCTCCGGCAGAAGCCCCGCCTCCGCCGTGTCGCCGCGGCCGGGTGCGGGAGCGGGATCGAGGGCCGGGGCCGCTTCCCCGGGCCTGCCGGCCACCAGGGGCGGGCTCCTGAACTCGGCGGGTGGTGTGCGGGCAAGGGGTGGCCTTGCCGGGGCTGAGGGGCCGTGGCGACGCAATGGTAGCTCCCAGTGGCTTCGGGCCAGCTGCTGTCGGGCAGCAGGGCCGGCCCGGGCTGCGGCCGGGCTGCGCCTAGCGCCGCATGGGAGGGCAGGGGCGATGCCCCAGGGACCGCGGGCCCCGGGCCCCGAAGCCTCCGGGGCCACGTCCCTGTGAGCGACGTGCGGGATTTTGGGCGGGGCGCCAAGCGCCGAAGGGTTTGCTGGGTCACGCCCGCCCTCGGCTGGGAGGTGGTGGCCAAACCCTCCGCCACCGCCCGATACACGAGACGTCCGTTCCCCCTGCCTGGGCGGGCGGCGGGGTCCTGCCGGGGCGGGCTGACCGCCGGGCTGGCTGGCCCTAAGGCGCCAGCGCCAGCGCAACTGGGCCTCAAGAGGCAGCCCGCGATCCCCGCCCCGGTCTACGGCCATACCACCCTGAACGCGCCCGATCTCGTCTGATCTCGGAAGCTGAGCAGGGTCGGGCCTGGTTAGTACTTGGATGGGAGACCGCCTGGGAATACCGGGTGCTGTAGGCTTTTTGCCTCCCGCTCCGCCTTCTCCTTTACTCGCCCGCGGGCGGTGGCCGCCGGCTCCGCCCCCGCCGGGCCCCGCTGCAGGCCCCACCTCCTCAGGCCCCTCCCACCACGGCGCGCGCGCGCGTGTGTGTGTGTGTGTGTGTGTGTGCGTGCGCGCGCGCGCGGGTGCGCCGGAGGGGCCGCTCCCCGCCGGCACGGCCGGCCGGGCGGCCAGAAGGCGGCCCCAGAAGTCAGCCGCACCCCGGACGCTCCCGGGGTGGCTGGCCCGGACCCAGAATCCGCCGCGGGCCCGGTTGCCGTCCTTTCGGCCAGCGAGCCCCTCGACCTGCACCTGGCCGCCCCCACTGGCGCCCAGCCCCGCTGCCGCCACCTGTGCGCCGGTGTGTCCCGCCACAGCTCCCTCCGGCAGAAGCCCCGCCTCCACCGTGTCGCCGCGATCGGGTGCGGGAGCGGGATCGAGGGCCGGGGCCGCTTCCCCGGGCCTGCCGGCCACCAGGGGCGGGCTCCTGAACTCGGCGGGTGGTGTGCGGGCAAGGGGTGGCCTTGCCGGGGCTGAGGGGCCGTGGCGATGCAATGGTAGCTCCCAGTGGCTTCGGGCCAGCTGCTGTCGGGCAGCAGGGCCGGCCCGGGCTGCGGCCGGGCTGCGCCTAGCGCCGCATGGGAGGGCAGGTGCGATGCCCCAGGGACCGCGGGCCCCGGGCCCCGAAGCCTCCGGGGCCACGTCCCTGTGAGCGACGTGCGGGATCTTGGGCGGGGCGCCAAGCGCCGAAGGGTTTGCTGGGTCACGCCTGCCCTCGGCTGGGAGGTGGTGGCCAAACCCTCCGCCACCGCCCGATACACGAGACGTCCGTTCCCCCTGCCTGGGCGGGCGGCGGGGTCCCGCCGGGGCGGGCTGACCGCCGGGCTGGCTGGCCCTAAGGCGCCGGCGCCAGCGCAACTGGTCCTCAAGAGGCAGCCCGCGGTCCCCGCCCCGGTCTACGGCCATACCACCCTGAACGCGCCCGATCTCGTCTGATCTCGGAAGCTGAGCAGGGTCGGGCCTGGTTAGTACTTGGATGGGAGACCGCCTGGGAATACCGGGTGCTGTAGGCTTTTTGCCTCCCGCTCCGCCTTCTCCTTTACTCGCCCGCGGGCGGTGGCCGCCGGCTCCGCCCCCGCTGGGCCCCGCTGCAGGCCCCACCTCCTCAGGCCCCTCCCACCACGGCACGCGTGCGCCGGAGGGGCCGCTCCCCGCCGGCCCGGCCGGCCGGGCGGCCAGAAGGCGGCCCCGGAAGGCAGCCGCACCCCGGACGCTCCCGGGGTGGCTGGCCCGGACCCAGAATCCGCCGCGGGCCCGGTTGCCGTCCTTTCGGCCAGCGAGCCCCTCGACCTGCACCTGGCCGCCCCCACTGGCGACCAGCCCCCCTGCCGCCACCTGTGCGCCGGTGTGTCCCGCCACAGCTCCCTCCGGCAGAAGCCCCGCCTCCGCCGTGTCGCCGCGGCCGGGTGCCGGAGCAGGATCGAGGGCCGGGGCCGCTACCCCGGGCCTGCCGGCCCCCAGGGGCGGGCTCCTGAGCTCGGCGGGTGGTGTGCGGGCAAGGGTGGCCTTGCCGGGGCTGAGGGGCCGTGGCGACGCAATGGTGGCTCCCAGTGGCTTCGGGCCAGCTGCTGTCGGGCAGCAGGGCCGGCCCGGGCTGCGGCCGGGCTGCGCCTAGCGCCGCGTGGGCGGGCAGGGGCGATGCACCAGGGACCGCGGGCCCCGGGCCCCGAAGCCTCCGGGGCCACGTCCCTGTGAGCGACGTGCGGGATCTTGGGCGGGGCGCCAAGCGCCGAAGGGTTTGCTGGGTCACGCCCGCCCTCGGCTGGGAGGTGGTGGCCAAACCCTCCGCCACCGCCCGATACACGAGACGTCCGTTCCCCCTGCCTGGGCGGGCGGCGGGGTCCCGCCGGGGCGGGCTCACCGCCGGGCTGGCTGGCCCTAAGGCGCCAGCGCCAGCGCAACTGGGCCTCAAGAGGCAGCCCGCGGTCCCCGCCCCGGTCTACGGCCATACCACCCTGAACGCGCCCGATCTCGTCTGATCTCGGAAGCTGAGCAGGGTCGGGCCTGGTTAGTACTTGGATGGGAGACCGCCTGGGAATACCGGGTGCTGTAGGCTTTTTGCCTCCCGCTCCGCCTTCTCCTTTACTCGCCCGCGGGCGGTGGCCGCCGGCTCCGCCCCCGCCGGGCCCCGCTGCAGGCCCCACCTCCTCAGGCCCCTCCCACCACGGCACGCGTGCGCCGGAGGGGCCGCTCCCCGCCGGCCCGGCCAGCCAGGCGGCCAGAAGGCGGCCCCGGAAGGCAGCCGCACCCCGGACGCTCCCGGGGTGGCTGGCCCGGACCCAGAATCCGCCGCGGGCCCGGTTGCCGTCCTTTCGGCCAGCGAGCCCCTCGACCTGCACCTGGCCGCCCCCACTGGCGACCAGCCCCCCTGCCGCCACCTGTGCGCCGGTGTGTCCCGCCACAGCTCCCTCCGGCAGAAGCCCCGCCTCCGCCGTGTCGCCGCGGCCGGGTGCGGGAGCGGGATCGAGGGCCGGGGCCGCTTCCCCGGGCCTGCCAGCCACCAGGGGCGGGCTCCTGAGCTCGGCGGGTGGTGTGCGGGCAAAGGTGGTCTTGCCGGGGCTGAGGGGCCGTGGCGACGCAATGGTGGCTCCCAGTGGCTTCGGGCCAGCTGCTGTCGGGCAGCAGGGCCGGCCCGGGCTGCGGCCGGGCTGCGCCTAGCGCCGCGTGGGCGGGCAGGGGCGATGCCCCAGGGACCGCGGGCCCCGGGCCCCGAAGCCTCCGGGGCCACGTCCCTGTGAGCGATGTGCGGGATCTTGGGCGGGGCGCCAAGCGCCGAACGGTTTGCTGGGTCACGCCCGCCCTCGGCTGGGAGGTGGTGGCCAAACCCTCCGCCACCGCCCGAAACACGAGACGTCCGTTCCCCCTGCCTGGGCGGGCGGCGGGGTCCGGCCGGGGCGGGCTGACCGCCGGGCTGGCTGGCCCTAAGGCGCCAGCGCCAGCGCAACTGGGCCTCAAGAGGCAGCCCGCGATCCCCGCCCCGGTCTACGGCCATACCACCCTGAACGCGCCCGATCTCGTCTGATCTCGGAAGCTGAGCAGGGTCGGGCCTGGTTAGTACTTGGATGGGAGACCGCCTGGGAATACCGGTTGCTGTAGGCTTTTTGCCTCCCGCTCCGCCTTCTCCTTTACTCGCCCGCGGGCGGTGGCCGCCGGCTCCGCCCCCGCCGGGCCCCGCTGCAGGCCCCACCTCCTCAGGCCCCTCCCACCACGGCGCGCGCGCGTGTGTGTGTGTGTGTGTGTGTGTGTGTGCGTGCGCGCGCGCGCGGGTGCGCCGGAGGGGCCGCTCCCCACCGGCACGGCCGGCCGGGCGGCCAGAAGGCGGCCCCAGAAGGCAGCCGCACCCCGGACGCTCCCGGGGTGGCTGGCCCGGACCCAGAATCCGCCGCGGGCCCGGTTGCCGTCCTTTCGGCCAGCGAGCCCCTCGACCTGCACCTGGCCGCCCCCACTGGCGCCCAGCCCCGCTGCCGCCACCTGTGCGCCGGTGTGTCCCGCCACAGCTCCCTCCGGCAGAAGCCCCGCCTCCGCCGTGTCGCCGCGGCCGGGTGCGGGAGCGGGATCGAGGGCCGGGGCCGCTTCCCCGGGCCTGCCGGCCACCAGGGGCGGGCTCCTGAGCTCGGCGGGTGGTGTGCGGGCAAAGGTGGCCTTGCCGGGGCTGAGGGGCCGTGGCGACGCAATGGTGGCTCCCAGTGGCTTCGGGTCAGCTGCTGTCGGACAGCAGGGCCGGCCCGGGCTGCGGCCGGGCTGCGCTTAGCGCCGCGTGGGCGGGCAGGGGCGATGCCCCAGGGACCGCGGGCCCCGGGCCCCGAAGCCTCCGGGGCCACGTCCCTGTGAGCGACGAGCGGGATGTTGGGCGGGGCGCCAAGCGCCGAAGGGTTTGCTGGGTCACGCCCGCCCTCGGCTGGGAAGTGGTGGCCAAACCCTCCGCCACCGCCCGATACACGAGACGTCCGTTCCCCCTGCCTGGGCGGGCGGCGGGGTCCCGCCGGGGCGGGCTGACCGCCGGGCTGGCTGGCCTTAAGGCGCCAGCGCCAGCGCAACTGGGCCTCAAGAGGCAGCCCGCGGTCCCCGCCCCCGTCTACGGCCATACCACCCTGAACGCGCCCGATCTCGTCTGATCTCGGAAGCTAAGCAGGGTCGGGCCTGGTTAGTACCTGGATGGGAGACCGCCTGGGAATACCGGGTGCTGTAGGCTTTTTGCCTCCCGCTCCGCCTTCTCCTTTACTCGCCCTTGGGCGGTGGCCGCCGGCTCCGCCCCCGGCGTGGCCCGCTGCAGGCCCCACCTCCTCAGGCCCCTCCCACCACGGCCCGCGCGCGCGTGTGTGTGTGTGTGTGTGTGTGTGTGCGTGCGCGCGCGCGCGGGTGCGCCGGAGGGGCCGCTCCCCGCCGGCACGGCCGGCCGGGCGGCCAGAAGGCGGCCCCATAAGGCAGCCGCACCCCGGACGCTCCCGGGGTGGCTGGCCCGAACCCAGAATCCGCCGCAGGCCCGGTTGCCGTCCTTTTGGCCAGCAAGCCCCTCGACCTGCACCTGGCCGCCCCCACTGGCGCCCAGCCCCGGTGCCGCCACCTGTGCGCCGGTGTGTCCCGCCACAGCTCCCTCCGGCAGAAGCCCCGCCTCCACCGTGTCGCCGCGATCGGGTGCGGGAGCGGGATCGAGGGCCGGGGCCGCTTCCCCGGGCCTGCCGGCCACCAGGGGCGGGCTCCTGAACTCGGCGGGTGGTGTGCGGGCAAGGGGTGGCCTTGCCGGGGCTGAGGGGCCGTGGCGATGCAATGGTAGCTCCCAGTGGCTTCGGGCCAGCTGCTGTCGGGCAGCAGGGCCGGCCCGGGCTGCGGCCGCGCTGCGCCTAGCGCCGCATGGGAGGGCAGGGGCGATGCCCCAGGGACCGCGGGCCCCGGGCCCCGAAGCCTCCGGGGCCACGTCCCTGTGAGCGACGTGCGGGATCTTGGGCGGGGCGCCAAGCGCCGAAGGGTTTGCTGGGTCACGCCTGCCCTCGGCTGGGAGGTGGTGGCCAAACCCTCCGCCACCGCCCGATACACGAGACGTCCGTTCCCCCTGCCTGGGCGGGCGGCGGGGTCCCGCCGGGGCGGGCTGACCGCCGGGCTGGCTGGCCCTAAGGCGCCGGCGCCAGCGCAACTGGTCCTCAAGAGGCAGCCCGCGGTCCCCGCCCCGGTCTACGGCCATACCACCCTGAACGCGCCCGATCTCATCTGATCTCGGAAGCTGAGCAGGGTCGGGCCTGGTTAGTACTTGGATGGGAGACCGCCTGGGAATACCGGGTGCTGTAGGCTTTTTGCCTCCCGCTCCGCCTTCTCCTTTACTCGCCCGCGGGCGGTGGCCGCCGGCTCCGCCCCCGCCGGGCCCCGCTGCAGGCCCCACCTCCTCAGGCCCCTCCCACCACGGCACGCGTGCGCCGGAGGGGCCGCTCCCCGCCGGCCCGGCCGGCCGGGCGGCCAGAAGGCGGCCCCGGAAGGCAGCCGCACCCCGGACGCTCCCGGGGTGGCTGGCCCGGACCCAGAATCCGCCGCGGGCCCGGTTGCCGTCCTTTCGGCCAGCGAGCCCCTCGACCTGCACCTGGCCGCCCCCACTGGCGACCAGCCCCCCTGCCGCCACCTGTGCGCCGGTGTGTCCCGCCACAGCTCCCTCCGGCAGAAGCCCCGCCTCCGCCGTGTCGCCGCGGCCGGGTGCCAGAGCGGGATCGAGGGCCGGGGCCGCTACCCCGGGCCTGCCGGCCCCCAGGGGCGGGCTCCTGAGCTCGGCGGGTGGTGTGCGGGCAAGGGTGGCCTTGCCGGGGCTGAGGGGCCGTGGCGACGCAATGGTGGCTCCCAGTGGCTTCGGGCCAGCTGCTGTCGGGCAGCAGGGCCGGCCCGGGCTGCGGCCGGGCTGCGCCTAGCGCCGCGTGGGCGGGCAGGGGCGATGCCCCAGGGACCGCGGGCCCCGGGCCCCGAAGCCTCCGGGGCCACGTCCCTGTGAGCGACGTGCGGGATCTTGGGCGGGGCGCCAAGCGCCGAAGGGTTTGCTGGGTCACGCCCGCCCTCGGCTGGGAGGTGGTGGCCAAACCCTCCGCCACCGCCCGATACACGAGACGTCCGTTCCCCCTGCCTGGGCGGGCGGCGGGGTCCCGCCGGGGCGGGCTCACCGCCGGGCTGGCTGGCCCTAAGGCGCCAGCGCCAGCGCAACTGGGCCTCAAGAGGCAGCCCGCGGTTCCCGCCCCGGTCTACGGCCATACCACCCTGAACGCGCCCGATCTCGTCTGATCTCGGAAGCTGAGCAGGGTCGGGCCTGGTTAGTACTTGGATGGGAGACCGCCTGGGAATACCGGGTGCTGTAGGCTTTTTGCCTCCCGCTCCGCCTTCTCCTTTACTCGCCCGCGGGCGGTGGCCGCCGGCTCCGCCCCCGCCGGGCCCCGCTGCAGGCCCCACCTCCTCAGGCCCCTCCCACCACGGCACGCGTGCGCCGGAGGGGCCGCTCCCCGCCGGCCCGGCCAGCCAGGCGGCCAGAAGGCGGCCCCGGAAGGCAGCCGCACCCCGGACGCTCCCGGGGTGGCTGGCCCGGACCCAGAATCCGCCGCGGGCCCGGTTGCCGTCCTTTCGGCCAGCGAGCCCCTCGACCTGCACCTGGCCGCCCCCACTGGCGACCAGCCCCCCTGCCGCCACCTGTGCGCCGGTGTGTCCCGCCACAGCTCCCTCCGGCAGAAGCCCCACCTCCGCCGTGTCGCCGCGGCCGGGTGCGGGAGCGGGATCGAGGGCCGGGGCCGCTTCCCCGGGCCTGCCAGCCACCAGGGGCGGGCTCCTGAGCTCGGCGGGTGGTGTGCGGGCAAAGGTGGTCTTGCCGGGGCTGAGGGGCCGTGGCGACGCAATGGTGGCTCCCAGTGGCTTCGGGCCAGCTGCTGTCGGGCAGCAGGGCCGGCCCGGGCTGCGGCCGGGCTGCGCCTAGCGCCGCGTGGGCGGGCAGGGGCGATGCCCCAGGGACCGCGGGCCCCGGGCCCCGAAGCCTCCGGGGCCACGTCCCTGTGAGCGATGTGCGGGATCTTGGGCGGGGCGCCAAGCGCCGAAGGGTTTGCTGGGTCACGCCCGCCCTCGGCTTGGAGGTGGTGGCCAAACCCTCCGCCACCGCCCGATACACGAAACGTCCGTTCCCCCTGCCTGGGCGGGCGGCGGGGTCCTGCCGGGGCGGGCTGACCGCCGGGCTGGCTGGCCCTAAGGCGCCAGCGCCAGCGCAACTGGGCCTCAAGAGGCAGCCCGCGATCCCCGCCCCGGTCTCCGGCCATACCACCCTGAACGCGCCCGATCTCGTCTGATCTCGGAAGCTGAGCAGGGTCGGGCCTGGTTAGTACTTGGATGGGAGACCGCCTGGGAATACCGGGTGCTGTAGGCTTTTTGCCTCCCGCTCCGCCTTCTCCTTTACTCGCCCGCGGGCGGTGGCCGCCGGCTCCGCCCCCGCCGGGCCCCGCTGCAGGCCCCACCTCCTCAGGCCCCTCCCACCACGGCGCGCGTGCGCCGGAGGGGCCGCTCCCCGCCGGCCCGGCCGGCCGGGCGGCCAGAAGGCGGCCCCGGAAGGCAGCCGCACCCCGGACGCTCCCGGGGTGGCTGGCCCGGACCCAGAATCCGCCGCGGGCCCGGTTGCCGTCCTTTCGGCCAGCGAGCCCCTCGACCTGCACCTGGCCGCCCCCACTGGCGCCCAGCCCCGCTGCCGCCACCTGTGCGCCGGTGTGTCCCGCCACAGCTCCCTCCGGCAGAAGCCCCGCCTCCGCCGTGTCGCCGCGGCCGGGTGCGGGAGCGGGATCGAGGGCCGGGGCCGCTTCCCCGGGCCTGCCGGCCACCAGGGGCGGGCTCCTGAGCTCGGCGGGTGGTGTGCGGGCAAGGGTGGCCTTGCCGGGGCTGAGGGGCCGTGGCGACGCAATGGTGGCTCCCAGTGGCTTCGGGCCAGCTGCTGTCGGGCAGCAGGGCCGGCCCGGGCTGCGGCCGGGCTGCGCCTAGCGCCGCGTGGGCGGGCAGGGGCGATGCCCCAGGGACCGCGGGCCCCGGGCCCCGAAGCCTCCGGGGCCACGTCCCTGTGAGCGACGTGCGTGATCTTGGGCGGGGCGCCAAGCGCCGAAGGGTTTGCTGGGTCACGCCGGCCCTCGGCTGGGAGGTGGTGGCCAAACCCTCCGCCACCGCCCGATACCCGAGACGTCCGTTCCCCCTGCCTGGGCGGGCTGACCGCCGGGCTGGCTGGCCCTAAAGCGCCAGCGCCAGCGCAACTGGGCCTCAAGAGGCAGCCCGCGGTCCCCGCCCCCGTCTACGGCCATACCACCCTGAACGCGCCCGATCTCGTCTGATCTCGGAAGCTAAGCAGGGTCGGGCCTGGTTAGTACTTGGATGGGAGACCGCCTGGGAATACCGGGTGTTGTAGGCTTT
>NW_027077516.1:97500-117000 GCF_963924675.1 Phocoena phocoena
CCGTCTACGGCCATACCACCCTGAACGCGCCCGATCTCGTCTGATCTCGGAAGCTAAGCAGGGTCGGGCCTGGTTAGTACTTGGATGGGAGACCGCCTGGGAATACCGGGTGCTGTAGGCTTTTTGCCTCCCGCTCCGCCTTCTCCTTTACTCGCCCGCGGGCGGTGGCCGCCGGCTCCGCCCCCGCCGGGCCCCGCTGCAGGCCCCACCTCCTCAGGCCCCTCCCACCACGGCGCGCGTGCGCCGGAGGGGCCGCTCCCCGCCGGCCCGGCCGGCCGGGCGGCCAGAAGGCGGCCCCGGAAGGCAGCCGCACCCCGGACGCTCCCGGGGTGGCTGGCCCGGACCCAGAATCCGCCGCGGGCCCGGTTGCCGTCCTTTCGGCCAGCGAGCCCCTCGACCTGCACCTGGCCGCCCCCACTGGCGCCCAGCCCCGCTGCCGCCACCTGTGCGCCGGTGTGTCCCGCCACAGCTCCCTCCGGCAGAAGCCCCGCCTCCGCCGTGTCGCCGCGGCCGGGTGCGGGAGCGGGATCGAGGGCCGGGGCCGCTTCCCCGGGCCTGCCGGCCACCAGGGGCGGGCTCCTGAGCTCGGCGGGTGGTGTGCGGGCAAGGGTGGCCTTGCCGGGGCTGAGGGGCCGTGGCGACGCAATGGTGGCTCCCAGTGGCTTCGGGCCAGCTGCTGTCGGGCAGCAGGGCCGGCCCGGGCTGCGGCCGGGCTGCGCCTAGCGCCGCGTGGGCGGGCAGGGGCGATGCCCCAGGGACCGCGGGCCCCGGGCCCCGAAGCCTCCGGGGCCACGTCCCTGTGAGCGACGTGCGGGATCTTGGGCGGGGCGCCAAGCGCCGAAGGGTTTGCTGGGTCACGCCGGCCCTCGGCTGGGAGGTGGTGGCCAAACCCTCCGCCACCGCCCGATACCCGAGACGTCCGTTCCCCCTGCCTGGGCGGGCTGACCGCCGGGCTGGCTGGCCCTAAGGCGCCAGCGCCAGCGCAACTGGGCCTCAAGAGGCAGCCCGCGGTCCCCGCCCCCGTCTACGGCCATACCACCCTGAACGCGCCCGATCTCGTCTGATCTCGGAAGCTAAGCAGGGTCGGGCCTGGTTAGTACTTGGATGGGAGACCGCCTGGGAATACCGGGTGCTGTAGGCTTTTTGCCTCCCGCTCCACCTTCTCCTTTACTCGCCCGCGGGCGGTGGCCGCCGGCTCCGCCCCCGCCGGGCCCCGCTGCAGGCCCCACCTCCTCAGGCCCCTCCCACCACGGCGCGCGTGCGCCGGAGGGGCCGCTCCCCGCCGGCCCGGCCGGCCGGGCGGCCAGAAGGCGGCCCCGGAAGGCAGCCGCACCCCGGACGCTCCCGGGGTGGCTGGCCCGGACCCAGAATCCGCCGCGGGCCCGGTTGCCGTCCTTTCGGCCAGCGAGCCCCTCGACCTGCACCTGGCCGCCCCCACTGGCGCCCAGCCCCGCTGCCGCCACCTGTGCGCCGGTGTGTCCCGCCACAGCTCCCTCCGGCAGAAGCCCCGCCTCCGCCGTGTCGCCGCGGCCGGGTGCGGGAGCGGGATCGAGGGCCGGGGCCGCTTCCCCGGGCCTGCCGGCCACCAGGGGCGGGCTCCTGAGCTCGGCGGGTGGTGTGCGGGCAAGGGTGGCCTTGCCGGGGCTGAGGGGCCGTGGCGACGCAATGGTGGCTCCCAGTGGCTTCGGGCCAGCTGCTGTCGGGCAGCAGGGCCGGCCCGGGCTGCGGCCGGGCTGCGCCTAGCGCCGCGTGGGCGGGCAGGGGCGATGCCCCAGGGACCGCGGGCCCCGGGCCCCGAAGCCTCCGGGGCCACGTCCCTGTGAGCGACGTGCGGGATCTTGGGCGGGGCGCCAAGCGCCGAAGGGTTTGCTGGGTCACGCCGGCCCTCGGCTGGGAGGTGGTGGCCAAACCCTCCGCCACCGCCCGATACCCGAGACGTCCGTTCCCCCTGCCTGGGCGGGCTGACCGCCGGGCTGGCTGGCCCTAAGGCGCCAGCGCCAGCGCAACTGGGCCTCAAGAGGCAGCCCGCGGTCCCCGCCCCCGTCTACGGCCATACCACCCTGAACGCGCCCGATCTCGTCTGATCTCGGAAGCTAAGCAGGGTCGGGCCTGGTTAGTACTTGGATGGGAGACCGCCTGGGAATACCGGGTGCTGTAGGCTTTTTGCCTCCCGCTCCGCCTTCTCCTTTACTCGCCCGCGGGCGGTGGCCGCCGGCTCCGCCCCCGCCGGGCCCCGCTGCAGGCCCCACCTCCTCAGGCCCCTCCCACCACGGCGCGCGTGCGCCGGAGGGGCCGCTCCCCGCCGGCCCGGCCGGCCGGGCGGCCAGAAGGCGGCCCCGGAAGGCAGCCGCACCCCGGACGCTCCCGGGGTGGCTGGCCCGGACCCAGAATCCGCCGCGGGCCCGGTTGCCGTCCTTTCGGCCAGCGAGCCCCTCGACCTGCACCTGGCCGCCCCCACTGGCGCCCAGCCCCGCTGCCGCCACCTGTGCGCCGGTGTGTCCCGCCACAGCTCCCTCCGGCAGAAGCCCCGCCTCCGCCGTGTCGCCGCGGCCGGGTGCGAGAGCGGGATCGAGGGCCGGGGCCGCTTCCCCGGGCCTGCCGGCCACCAGGGGCGGGCTCCTGAGCTCGGCGGGTGGTGTGCGGGCAAGGGTGGCCTTGCCGGGGCTGAGGGGCCGTGGCGACGCAATGGTGGCTCCCAGTGGCTTCGGGCCAGCTGCTGTCGGGCAGCAGGGCCGGCCCGGGCTGCGGCCGGGCTGCGCCTAGCGCCGCGTGGGCGGGCAGGGGCGATGCCCCAGGGACCGCGGGCCCCGGGCCCCGAAGCCTCCGGGGCCACGTCCCTGTGAGCGACGTGCGGGATCTTGGGCGGGGCGCCAAGCGCCGAAGGGTTTGCTGGGTCACGCCGGCCCTCGGCTGGGAGGTGGTGGCCAAACCCTCCGCCACCGCCCGATACCCGAGACGTCCGTTCCCCCTGCCTGGGCGGGCTGACCGCCGGGCTGGCTGGCCCTAAGGCGCCAGCGCCAGCGCAACTGGGCCTCAAGAGGCAGCCCGCGGTCCCCGCCCCCGTCTACGGCCATACCACCCTGAACGCGCCCGATCTCGTCTGATCTCGGAAGCTAAGCAGGGTCGGGCCTGGTTAGTACTTGGATGGGAGACCGCCTGGGAATACCGGGTGCTGTAGGCTTTTTGCCTCCCGCTCCGCCTTCTCCTTTACTCGCCCGCGGGCGGTGGCCGCCGGCTCCGCCCCCGCCGGGCCCCGCTGCAGGCCCCACCTCCTCAGGCCCCTCCCACCACGGCGCGCGTGCGCCGGAGGGGCCGCTCCCCGCCGGCCCGGCCGGCCGGGCGGCCAGAAGGCGGCCCCGGAAGGCAGCCGCACCCCGGACGCTCCCGGGGTGGCTGGCCCGGACCCAGAATCCGCCGCGGGCCCGGTTGCCGTCCTTTCGGCCAGCGAGCCCCTCGACCTGCACCTGGCCGCCCCCACTGGCGCCCAGCCCCGCTGCCGCCACCTGTGCGCCGGTGTGTCCCGCCACAGCTCCCTCCGGCAGAAGCCCCGCCTCCGCCGTGTCGCCGCGGCCGGGTGCGGGAGCGGGATCGAGGGCCGGGGCCGCTTCCCCGGGCCTGCCGGCCACCAGGGGCGGGCTCCTGAGCTCGGCGGGTGGTGTGCGGGCAAGGGTGGCCTTGCCGGGGCTGAGGGGCCGTGGCGACGCAATGGTGGCTCCCAGTGGCTTCGGGCCAGCTGCTGTCGGGCAGCAGGGCCGGCCCGGGCTGCGGCCGGGCTGCGCCTAGCGCCGCGTGGGCGGGCAGGGGCGATGCCCCAGGGACCGCGGGCCCCGGGCCCCGAAGCCTCCGGGGCCACGTCCCTGTGAGCGACGTGCGGGATCTTGGGCGGGGCGCCAAGCGCCGAAGGGTTTGCTGGGTCACGCCGGCCCTCGGCTGGGAGGTGGTGGCCAAACCCTCCGCCACCGCCCGATACCCGAGACGTCCGTTCCCCCTGCCTGGGCGGGCGGCGGGGTCCCGCCGGGGCGTGCTGACCGCCGGGCTGGCTGGCCCTAAGGCGCCAGCGCCAGCGCAACTGGGCCTCAAGAGGCAGCCCGCGGTCCCCGCCCCCGTCTACGGCCATACCACCCTGAACGCGCCCGATCTCGTCTGATCTCGGAAGCTAAGCATGGTCGGGCCTGGTTAGTACTTGGATGGGAGACCGCCTGGGAATACCGGGTGCTGTAGGCTTTTTGCCTCCCGCTCCGCCTTCTCCTTTACTCGCCCGCGGGCGGTGGCCGCCGGCTCCGCCCCCGCCGGGCCCCGCTGCAGGCCCCACCTCCTCAGGCCCCTCCCACCACGGCGCGCGTGCGCCGGAGGGGCCGCTCCCCGCCGGCCCGGCCGGCCGGGCGGCCAGAAGGCGGCCCCGGAAGGCAGCCGCACCCCGGACGCTCCCGGGGTGGCTGGCCCGGACCCAGAATCCGCCGCGGGCCCGGTTGCCGTCCTTTCGGCCAGCGAGCCCCTCGACCTGCACCTGGCCGCCCCCACTGGCGCCCAGCCCCGCTGCCGTCACCTGTGCGCCGGTGTGTCCCGCCACAGCTCCCTCCGGCAGAAGCCCCGCCTCCGCCGTGTCGCCGCGGCCGGGTGCGGGAGCGGGATCGAGGGCCGGGGCCGCTTCCCCGGGCCTGCCGGCCACCAGGGGCGGGCTCCTGAGCTCGGCGGGTGGTGTGCGGGCAAGGGTGGCCTTGCCGGGGCTGAGGGGCCGTGGCGACGCAATGGTGGCTCCCAGTGGCTTCGGGCCAGCTGCTGTCGGGCAGCAGGGCCGGCCCGGGCTGCGGCCGGGCTGCGCCTAGCGCCGCGTGGGCGGGCAGGGGCGATGCCCCAGGGACCGCGGGCCCCGGGCCCCGAAGCCTCCGGGGCCACGTCCCTGTGAGCGACGTGCGGGATCTTGGGCGGGGCGCCAAGCGCCGAAGGGTTTGCTGGGTCACGCCGGCCCTCGGCTGGGAGGTGGTGGCCAAACCCTCCGCCACCGCCCGATACCCGAGACGTCCGTTCCCCCTGCCTGGGCGGGCTGACCGCCGGGCTGGCTGGCCCTAAGGCGCCAGCGCCAGCGCAACTGGGCCTCAAGAGGCAGCCCGCGGTCCCCGGCCCCGTCTACGGCCATACCACCCTGAACGCGCCCGATCTCGTCTGATCTCGGAAGCTAAGCAGGGTCGGGCCTGGTTAGTACTTGGATGGGAGACCGCCTGGGAATACCGGGTGCTGTAGGCTTTTTGCCTCCCGCTCCGCCTTCTCCTTTACTCGCCCGCGGGCGGTGGCCGCCGGCTCCGCCCCCGCCGGGCCCCGCTGCAGGCCCCACCTCCTCAGGCCCCTCCCACCACGGCGCGCGTGCGCCGGAGGGGCCGCTCCCCGCCGGCCCGGCCGGCCGGGCGGCCAGAAGGCGGCCCCGGAAGGCAGCCGCACCCCGGACGCTCCCGAGGTGGCTGGCCCGGACCCAGAATCCGCCGCGGGCCCGGTTGCCGTCCTTTCGGCCAGCGAGCCCCTCGACCTGCACCTGGCCGCCCCCACTGGCGCCCAGCCCCGCTGCCGCCACCTGTGCGCCGGTGTGTCCCGCCACAGCTCCCTCCGGCAGAAGCCCCGCCTCCGCCGTGTCGCCGCGGCCGGGTGCGGGAGCGGGATCGAGGGCCGGGGCCGCTTCCCCGGGCCTGCCGGCCACCAGGGGCGGGCTCCTGAGCTCGGCGGGTGGTGTGCGGGCAAGGGTGGCCTTGCCGGGGCTGAGGGGCCGTGGCGACGCAATGGTGGCTCCCAGTGGCTTCGGGCCAGCTGCTGTCGGGCAGCAGGGCCGGCCCGGGCTGCGGCCGGGCTGCGCCTAGCGCCGCGTGGGCGGGCAGGGGCGATGCCCCAGGGACCGCGGGCCCCGGGCCCCGAAGCCTCCGGGGCCACGTCCCTGTGAGCGACGTGCGGGATCTTGGGCGGGGCGCCAAGCGCCGAAGGGTTTGCTGGGTCACGCCGGCCCTCGGCTGGGAGGTGGTGGCCAAACCCTCCGCCACCGCCCGATACCCGAGACGTCCGTTCCCCCTGCCTGGGCGGGCTGACCGCCGGGCTGGCTGGCCCTAAGGCGCCAGCGCCAGCGCAACTGGGCCTCAAGAGGCAGCCCGCGGTCCCCGCCCCCGTCTACGGCCATACCACCCTGAACGCGCCCGATCTCGTCTGATCTCGGAAGCTAAGCAGGGTCGGGCCTGGTTAGTACTTGGATGGGAGACCGCCTGGGAATACCGGGTGCTGTAGGCTTTTTGCCTCCCGCTCCGCCTTCTCCTTTACTCGCCCGCGGGCGGTGGCCGCCGGCTCCGCCCCCGCCGGGCCCCGCTGCAGGCCCCACCTCCTCAGGCCCCTCCCACCACGGCGCGCGTGCGCCGGAGGGGCCGCTCCCCGCCGGCCCGGCCGGCCGGGCGGCCAGAAGGCGGCCCCGGAAGGCAGCCGCACCCCGGACGCTCCCGGGGTGGCTGGCCCGGACCCAGAATCCGCCGCGGGCCCGGTTGCCGTCCTTTCGGCCAGCGAGCCCCTCGACCTGCACCTGGCCGCCCCCACTGGCGCCCAGCCCCGCTGCCGCCACCTGTGCGCCGGTGTGTCCCGCCACAGCTCCCTCCGGCAGAAGCCCCGCCTCCGCCGTGTCGCCGCGGCCGGGTGCGGGAGCGGGATCGAGGGCCGGGGCCGCTTCCCCGGGCCTGCCGGCCACCAGGGGCGGGCTCCTGAGCTCGGCGGGTGGTGTGCGGGCAAGGGTGGCCTTGCCGGGGCTGAGGGGCCGTGGCGACGCAATGGTGGCTCCCAGTGGCTTCGGGCCAGCTGCTGTCGGGCAGCAGGGCCGGCCCGGGCTGCGGCCGGGCTGCGCCTAGCGCCGCGTGGGCGGGCAGGGGCGATGCCCCAGGGACCGCGGGCCCCGGGCCCCGAAGCCTCCGGGGCCACGTCCCTGTGAGCGACGTGCGGGATCTTGGGCGGGGCGCCAAGCGCCGAAGGGTTTGCTGGGTCACGCCGGCCCTCGGCTGGGAGGTGGTGGCCAAACCCTCCGCCACCGCCCGATACCCGAGACGTCCGTTCCCCCTGCCTGGGCGGGCTGACCGCCGGGCTGGCTGGCCCTAAGGCGCCAGCGCCAGCGCAACTGGGCCTCAAGAGGCAGCCCACGGTCCCCGCCCCCGTCTACGGCCATACCACCCTGAACGCGCCCGATCTCGTCTGATCTCGGAAGCTAAGCAGGGTCGGGCCTGGTTAGTACTTGGATGGGAGACCGCCTGGGAATACCGGGTGCTGTAGGCTTTTTGCCTCCCGCTCCGCCTTCTCCTTTACTCGCCCGCGGGCGGTGGCCGCCGGCTCCGCCCCCGCCGGGCCCCGCTGCAGGCCCCACCTCCTCAGGCCCCTCCCACCACGGCGCGCGTGCGCCGGAGGGGCCGCTCCCCGCCGGCCCGGCCGGCCGGGCGGCCAGAAGGCGGCCCCGGAAGGCAGCCGCACCCCGGACGCTCCCGGGGTGGCTGGCCCGGACCCAGAATCCGCCGCGGGCCCGGTTGCCGTCCTTTCGGCCAGCGAGCCCCTCGACCTGCACCTGGCCGCCCCCACTGGCGCCCAGCCCCGCTGCCGCCACCTGTGCGCCGGTGTGTCCCGCCACAGCTCCCTCCGGCAGAAGCCCCGCCTCCGCCGTGTCGCCGCGGCCGGGTGCGGGAGCGGGATCGAGGGCCGGGGCCGCTTCCCCGGGCCTGCCGGCCACCAGGGGCGGGCTCCTGAGCTCGGCGGGTGGTGTGCGGGCAAGGGTGGCCTTGCCGGGGCTGAGGGGCCGTGGCGACGCAATGGTGGCTCCCAGTGGCTTCGGGCCAGCTGCTGTCGGGCAGCAGGGCCGGCCCGGGCTGCGGCCGGGCTGCGCCTAGCGCCGCGTGGGCGGGCAGGGGCGATGCCCCAGGGACCGCGGGCCCCGGGCCCCGAAGCCTCCGGGGCCACGTCCCTGTGAGCGACGTGCGGGATCTTGGGCGGGGCGCCAAGCGCCGAAGGGTTTGCTGGGTCACGCCGGCCCTCGGCTGGGAGGTGGTGGCCAAACCCTCCGCCACCGCCCGATACCCGAGACGTCCGTTCCCCCTGCCTGGGCGGGCTGACCGCCGGGCTGGCTGGCCCTAAGGCGCCAGCGCCAGCGCAACTGGGCCTCAAGAGGCAGCCCGCGGTCCCCGCCCCCGTCTACGGCCATACCACCCTGAACGCGCCCGATCTCGTCTGATCTCGGAAGCTAAGCAGGGTCGGGCCTGGTTAGTACTTGGATGGGAGACCGCCTGGGAATACCGGGTGCTGTAGGCTTTTTGCCTCCCGCTCCGCCTTCTCCTTTACTCGCCCGCGGGCGGTGGCCGCCGGCTCCGCCCCCGCCGGGCCCCGCTGCAGGCCCCACCTCCTCAGGCCCCTCCCACCACGGCGCGCGTGCGCCGGAGGGGCCGCTCCCCGCCGGCCCGGCCGGCCGGGCGGCCAGAAGGCGGCCCCGGAAGGCAGCCGCACCCCGGACGCTCCCGGGGTGGCTGGCCCGGACCCAGAATCCGCCGCGGGCCCGGTTGCCGTCCTTTCGGCCAGCGAGCCCCTCGACCTGCACCTGGCCGCCCCCACTGGCGCCCAGCCCCGCTGCCGCCACCTGTGCGCCGGTGTGTCCCGCCACAGCTCCCTCCGGCAGAAGCCCCGCCTCCGCCGTGTCGCCGCGGCCGGGTGCGGGAGCGGGATCGAGGGCCGGGGCCGCTTCCCCGGGCCTGCCGGCCACCAGGGGCGGGCTCCTGAGCTCGGCGGGTGGTGTGCGGGCAAGGGTGGCCTTGCCGGGGCTGAGGGGCCGTGGCGACGCAATGGTGGCTCCCAGTGGCTTCGGGCCAGCTGCTGTCGGGCAGCAGGGCCGGCCCGGGCTGCGGCCGGGCTGCGCCTAGCGCCGCGTGGGCGGGCAGGGGCGATGCCCCAGGGACCGCGGGCCCCGGGCCCCGAAGCCTCCGGGGCCACGTCCCTGTGAGCGACGTGCGGGATCTTGGGCGGGGCGCCAAGCGCCGAAGGGTTTGCTGGGTCACGCCGGCCCTCGGCTGGGAGGTGGTGGCCAAACCCTCCGCCACCGCCCGATACCCGAGACGTCCGTTCCCCCTGCCTGGGCGGGCTGACCGCCGGGCTGGCTGGCCCTAAGGCGCCAGCGCCAGCGCAACTGGGCCTCAAGAGGCAGCCCGCGGTCCCCGCCCCCGTCTACGGCCATACCACCCTGAACGCGCCCGATCTCGTCTGATCTCGGAAGCTAAGCAGGGTCGGGCCTGGTTAGTACTTGGATGGGAGACCGCCTGGGAATACCGGGTGCTGTAGGCTTTTTGCCTCCCGCTCCGCCTTCTCCTTTACTCGCCCGCGGGCGGTGGCCGCCGGCTCCGCCCCCGCCGGGCCCCGCTGCAGGCCCCACCTCCTCAGGCCCCTCCCACCACGGCGCGCGTGCGCCGGAGGGGCCGCTCCCCGCCGGCCCGGCCGGCCGGGCGGCCAGAAGGCGGCCCCGGAAGGCAGCCGCACCCCGGACGCTCCCGGGGTGGCTGGCCCGGACCCAGAATCCGCCGCGGGCCCGGTTGCCGTCCTTTCGGCCAGCGAGCCCCTCGACCTGCACCTGGCCGCCCCCACTGGCGCCCAGCCCCGCTGCCGCCACCTGTGCGCCGGTGTGTCCCGCCACAGCTCCCTCCGGCAGAAGCCCCGCCTCCGCCGTGTCGCCGCGGCCGGGTGCGGGAGCGGGATCGAGGGCCGGGGCCGCTTCCCCGGGCCTGCCGGCCACCAGGGGCGGGCTCCTGAGCTCGGCGGGTGGTGTGCGGGCAAGGGTGGCCTTGCCGGGGCTGAGGGGCCGTGGCGACGCAATGGTGGCTCCCAGTGGCTTCGGGCCAGCTGCTGTCGGGCAGCAGGGCCGGCCCGGGCTGCGGCCGGGCTGCGCCTAGCGCCGCGTGGGCGGGCAGGGGCGATGCCCCAGGGACCGCGGGCCCCGGGCCCCGAAGCCTCCGGGGCCACGTCCCTGTGAGCGACGTGCGGGATCTTGGGCGGGGCGCCAAGCGCCGAAGGGTTTGCTGGGTCACGCCGGCCCTCGGCTGGGAGGTGGTGGCCAAACCCTCCGCCACCGCCCGATACCCGAGACGTCCGTTCCCCCTGCCTGGGCGGGCTGACCGCCGGGCTGGCTGGCCCTAAGGCGCCAGCGCCAGCGCAACTGGGCCTCAAGAGGCAGCCCGCGGTCCCCGCCCCCGTCTACGGCCATACCACCCTGAACGCGCCCGATCTCGTCTGATCTCGGAAGCTAAGCAGGGTCGGGCCTGGTTAGTACTTGGATGGGAGACCGCCTGGGAATACCGGGTGCTGTAGGCTTTTTGCCTCCCGCTCCACCTTCTCCTTTACTCGCCCGCGGGCGGTGGCCGCCGGCTCCGCCCCCGCCGGGCCCCGCTGCAGGCCCCACCTCCTCAGGCCCCTCCCACCACGGCGCGCGTGCGCCGGAGGGGCCGCTCCCCGCCGGCCCGGCCGGCCGGGCGGCCAGAAGGCGGCCCCGGAAGGCAGCCGCACCCCGGACGCTCCCGGGGTGGCTGGCCCGGACCCAGAATCCGCCGCGGGCCCGGTTGCCGTCCTTTCGGCCAGCGAGCCCCTCGACCTGCACCTGGCCGCCCCCACTGGCGCCCAGCCCCGCTGCCGCCACCTGTGCGCCGGTGTGTCCCGCCACAGCTCCCTCCGGCAGAAGCCCCGCCTCCGCCGTGTCGCCGCGGCCGGGTGCGGGAGCGGGATCGAGGGCCGGGGCCGCTTCCCCGGGCCTGCCGGCCACCAGGGGCGGGCTCCTGAGCTCGGCGGGTGGTGTGCGGGCAAGGGTGGCCTTGCCGGGGCTGAGGGGCCGTGGCGACGCAATGGTGGCTCCCAGTGGCTTCGGGCCAGCTGCTGTCGGGCAGCAGGGCCGGCCCGGGCTGCGGCCGGGCTGCGCCTAGCGCCGCGTGGGCGGGCAGGGGCGATGCCCCAGGGACCGCGGGCCCCGGGCCCCGAAGCCTCCGGGGCCACGTCCCTGTGAGCGACGTGCGGGATCTTGGGCGGGGCGCCAAGCGCCGAAGGGTTTGCTGGGTCACGCCGGCCCTCGGCTGGGAGGTGGTGGCCAAACCCTCCGCCACCGCCCGATACCCGAGACGTCCGTTCCCCCTGCCTGGGCGGGCTGACCGCCGGGCTGGCTGGCCCTAAGGCGCCAGCGCCAGCGCAACTGGGCCTCAAGAGGCAGCCCGCGGTCCCCGCCCCCGTCTACGGCCATACCACCCTGAACGCGCCCGATCTCGTCTGATCTCGGAAGCTAAGCAGGGTCGGGCCTGGTTAGTACTTGGATGGGAGACCGCCTGGGAATACCGGGTGCTGTAGGCTTTTTGCCTCCCGCTCCGCCTTCTCCTTTACTCGCCCGCGGGCGGTGGCCGCCGGCTCCGCCCCCGCCGGGCCCCGCTGCAGGCCCCACCTCCTCAGGCCCCTCCCACCACGGCGCGCGTGCGCCGGAGGGGCCGCTCCCCGCCGGCCCGGCCGGCCGGGCGGCCAGAAGGCGGCCCCGGAAGGCAGCCGCACCCCGGACGCTCCCGGGGTGGCTGGCCCGGACCCAGAATCCGCCGCGGGCCCGGTTGCCGTCCTTTCGGCCAGCGAGCCCCTCGACCTGCACCTGGCCGCCCCCACTGGCGCCCAGCCCCGCTGCCGCCACCTGTGCGCCGGTGTGTCCCGCCACAGCTCCCTCCGGCAGAAGCCCCGCCTCCGCCGTGTCGCCGCGGCCGGGTGCGGGAGCGGGATCGAGGGCCGGGGCCGCTTCCCCGGGCCTGCCGGCCACCAGGGGCGGGCTCCTGAGCTCGGCGGGTGGTGTGCGGGCAAGGGTGGCCTTGCCGGGGCTGAGGGGCCGTGGCGACGCAATGGTGGCTCCCAGTGGCTTCGGGCCAGCTGCTGTCGGGCAGCAGGGCCGGCCCGGGCTGCGGCCGGGCTGCGCCTAGCGCCGCGTGGGCGGGCAGGGGCGATGCCCCAGGGACCGCGGGCCCCGGGCCCCGAAGCCTCCGGGGCCACGTCCCTGTGAGCGACGTGCGGGATCTTGGGCGGGGCGCCAAGCGCCGAAGGGTTTGCTGGGTCACGCCGGCCCTCGGCTGGGAGGTGGTGGCCAAACCCTCCGCCACCGCCCGATACCCGAGACGTCCGTTCCCCCTGCCTGGGCGGGCTGACCGCCGGGCTGGCTGGCCCTAAGGCGCCAGCGCCAGCGCAACTGGGCCTCAAGAGGCAGCCCGCGGTCCCCGCCCCCGTCTACGGCCATACCACCCTGAACGCGCCCGATCTCGTCTGATCTCGGAAGCTAAGCAGGGTCGGGCCTGGTTAGTACTTGGATGGGAGACCGCCTGGGAATACCGGGTGCTGTAGGCTTTTTGCCTCCCGCTCCGCCTTCTCCTTTACTCGCCCGCGGGCGGTGGCCGCCGGCTCCGCCCCCGCCGGGCCCCGCTGCAGGCCCCACCTCCTCAGGCCCCTCCCACCACGGCGCGCGTGCGCCGGAGGGGCCGCTCCCCGCCGGCCCGGCCGGCCGGGCGGCCAGAAGGCGGCCCCGGAAGGCAGCCGCACCCCGGACGCTCCCGGGGTGGCTGGCCCGGACCCAGAATCCGCCGCGGGCCCGGTTGCCGTCCTTTCGGCCAGCGAGCCCCTCGACCTGCACCTGGCCGCCCCCACTGGCGCCCAGCCCCGCTGCCGCCACCTGTGCGCCGGTGTGTCCCGCCACAGCTCCCTCCGGCAGAAGCCCCGCCTCCGCCGTGTCGCCGCGGCCGGGTGCGGGAGCGGGATCGAGGGCCGGGGCCGCTTCCCCGGGCCTGCCGGCCACCAGGGGCGGGCTCCTGAGCTCGGCGGGTGGTGTGCGGGCAAGGGTGGCCTTGCCGGGGCTGAGGGGCCGTGGCGACGCAATGGTGGCTCCCAGTGGCTTCGGGCCAGCTGCTGTCGGGCAGCAGGGCCGGCCCGGGCTGCGGCCGGGCTGCGCCTAGCGCCGCGTGGGCGGGCAGGGGCGATGCCCCAGGGACCGCGGGCCCCGGGCCCCGAAGCCTCCGGGGCCACGTCCCTGTGAGCGACGTGCGGGATCTTGGGCGGGGCGCCAAGCGCCGAAGGGTTTGCTGGGTCACGCCGGCCCTCGGCTGGGAGGTGGTGGCCAAACCCTCCGCCACCGCCCGATACCCGAGACGTCCGTTCCCCCTGCCTGGGCGGGCTGACCGCCGGGCTGGCTGGCCCTAAGGCGCCAGCGCCAGCGCAACTGGGCCTCAAGAGGCAGCCCGCGGTCCCCGCCCCCGTCTACGGCCATACCACCCTGAACGCGCCCGATCTCGTCTGATCTCGGAAGCTAAGCAGGGTCGGGCCTGGTTAGTACTTGGATGGGAGACCGCCTGGGAATACCGGGTGCTGTAGGCTTTTTGCCTCCCGCTCCGCCTTCTCCTTTACTCGCCCGCGGGCGGTGGCCGCCGGCTCCGCCCCCGCCGGGCCCCGCTGCAGGCCCCACCTCCTCAGGCCCCTCCCACCACGGCGCGCGTGCGCCGGAGGGGCCGCTCCCCGCCGGCCCGGCCGGCCGGGCGGCCAGAAGGCGGCCCCGGAAGGCAGCCGCACCCCGGACGCTCCCGGGGTGGCTGGCCCGGACCCAGAATCCGCCGCGGGCCCGGTTGCCGTCCTTTCGGCCAGCGAGCCCCTCGACCTGCACCTGGCCGCCCCACTGGCGCCCAGCCCCGCTGCCGCCACCTGTGCGCCGGTGTGTCCCGCCACAGCTCCCTCCGGCAGAAGCCCCGCCTCCGCCGTGTCGCCGCGGCCGGGTGCGGGAGCGGGATCGAGGGCCGGGGCCGCTTCCCCGGGCCTGCCGGCCACCAGGGGCGGGCTCCTGAGCTCGGCGGGTGGTGTGCGGGCAAGGGTGGCCTTGCCGGGGCTGAGGGGCCGTGGCGACGCAATGGTGGCTCCCAGTGGCTTCGGGCCAGCTGCTGTCGGGCAGCAGGGCCGGCCCGGGCTGCGGCCGGGCTGCGCCTAGCGCCGCGTGGGCGGGCAGGGGCGATGCCCCAGGGACCGCGGGCCCCGGGCCCCGAAGCCTCCGGGGCCACGTCCCTGTGAGCGACGTGCGGGATCTTGGGCGGGGCGCCAAGCGCCGAAGGGTTTGCTGGGTCACGCCGGCCCTCGGCTGGGAGGTGGTGGCCAAACCCTCCGCCACCGCCCGATACCCGAGACGTCCGTTCCCCCTGCCTGGGCGGGCTGACCGCCGGGCTGGCTGGCCCTAAGGCGCCAGCGCCAGCGCAACTGGGCCTCAAGAGGCAGCCCGCGGTCCCCGCCCCCGTCTACGGCCATACCACCCTGAACGCGCCCGATCTCGTCTGATCTCGGAAGCTAAGCAGGGTCGGGCCTGGTTAGTACTTGGATGGGAGACCGCCTGGGAATACCGGGTGCTGTAGGCTTTTTGCCTCCCGCTCCGCCTTCTCCTTTACTCGCCCGCGGGCGGTGGCCGCCGGCTCCGCCCCCGCCGGGCCCCGCTGCAGGCCCCACCTCCTCAGGCCCCTCCCACCACGGCGCGCGTGCGCCGGAGGGGCCGCTCCCCGCCGGCCCGGCCGGCCGGGCGGCCAGAAGGCGGCCCCGGAAGGCAGCCGCACCCCGGACGCTCCCGGGGTGGCTGGCCCGGACCCAGAATCCGCCGCGGGCCCGGTTGCCGTCCTTTCGGCCAGCGAGCCCCTCGACCTGCACCTGGCCGCCCCCACTGGCGCCCAGCCCCGCTGCCGCCACCTGTGCGCCGGTGTGTCCCGCCACAGCTCCCTCCGGCAGAAGCCCCGCCTCCGCCGTGTCGCCGCGGCCGGGTGCGGGAGCGGGATCGAGGGCCGGGGCCGCTTCCCCGGGCCTGCCGGCCACCAGGGGCGGGCTCCTGAGCTCGGCGGGTGGTGTGCGGGCAAGGGTGGCCTTGCCGGGGCTGAGGGGCCGTGGCGACGCAATGGTGGCTCCCAGTGGCTTCGGGCCAGCTGCTGTCGGGCAGCAGGGCCGGCCCGGGCTGCGGCCGGGCTGCGCCTAGCGCCGCGTGGGCGGGCAGGGGCGATGCCCCAGGGACCGCGGGCCCCGGGCCCCGAAGCCTCCGGGGCCACGTCCCTGTGAGCGACGTGCGGGATCTTGGGCGGGGCGCCAAGCGCCGAAGGGTTTGCTGGGTCACGCCGGCCCTCGGCTCGGGGAGGTGGTGGCCAAACCTCCGCCACCGCCCGATACCCGAGACGTCCGTTCCCCCTGCCTGGGCGGGCTGACCGCCGGGCTGGCTGGCCCTAAGGCGCCAGCGCCAGCGCAACTGGGCCTCAAGAGGCAGCCCGCGGTCCCCGCCCCGTCTACGGCCATACCACCCTGAACGCGCCCGATCTCGTCTGATCTCGGAAGCTAAGCAGGGTCGGGCCTGGTTAGTACTTGGATGGGAGACCGCCTGGAATACCGGGTGCTGTAGGCTTTTTGCCTCCCGCTCCGCCTTCTCCTTTACTCGCCCGCGGGCGGTGGCCGCCGGCTCCGCCCCCGCCGGGCCCCGCTGCAGGCCCCACCTCCTCAGGCCCCTCCCACCACGGCGCGCGTGCGCCGGAGGGCCGCTCCCGCCGGCCCGGCCGGCCGGGCGGCCAGAAGGCGGCCCCGGAAGGCAGCCGCACCCCGGACGCTCCCGGGGTGGCTGGCCCGGACCCAGAATCCGCCGCGGGCCCGGTTGCCGTCCTTTCGGCCAGCGAGCCCCTCGACCTGCACCTGGCCGCCCCCACTGGCGCCCAGCCCCGCTGCCGCCACCTGTGCGCCGGTGTGTCCCGCCACAGCTCCCTCCGGCAGAAGCCCCGCCTCCGCCGTGTCGCCGCGGCCGGGTGCGGGAGCGGGATCGAGGGCCGGGGCCGCTTCCCCGGGCCTGCCGGCCACCAGGGGCGGGCTCCTGAGCTCGGCGGGTGGTGTGCGGGCAAGGGTGGCCTTGCCGGGGCTTGAGGGGCCGTGGCGACGCAATGGTGGCTCCCAGTGGCTTCGGGCCAGCTGCTGTCGGGCAGCAGGGCCGGCCCGGCTGCGGCCGGGCTGCGCCTAGCGCCGCGTGGGCGGGCAGGGGCGATGCCCCAGGGACCGCGGGCCCCGGGCCCCGAAGCCTCCGGGGCCACGTCCCTGTGAGCGACGTGCGGGATCTTGGGCGGGGCGCCAAGCGCCGAAGGGTTTGCTGGGTCACGCCGGCCCTCGGCTGGGAGGTGGTGGCCAAACCCTCCGCCACCGCCCGATACCCGAGACGTCCGTTCCCCCTGCCTGGGCGGGCTGACCGCCGGGCTGGCTGGCCCTAAGGCGCCAGCGCCAGCGCAACTGGGCCTCAAGAGGCAGCCCGCGGTCCCCGCCCCCGTCTACGGCCATACCACCCTGAACGCGCCCGATCTCGTCTGATCTCGGAAGCTAAGCAGGGTCGGGCCTGGTTAGTACTTGGATGGGAGACCGCCTGGGAATACCGGGTGCTGTAGGCTTTTTGCCTCCCGCTCCGCCTTCTCCTTACTCGCCCCGCGGGCGGTGGCCGCCGGCTCCGCCCCCGCCGGGCCCCGCTGCAGGCCCCACCTCCTCAGGCCCCTCCCACCACGGCGCGCGTGCGCCGGAGGGGCCGCTCCCCGCCGGCCCGGCCGGCCGGGCGGCCAGAAGGCGGCCCCGGAAGGCAGCCGCACCCCGGACGCTCCCGGGGTGGCTGGCCCGGACCCAGAATCCGCCGCGGGCCCGGTTGCCGTCCTTTCGGCCAGCGAGCCCCTCGACCTGCACCTGGCCGCCCCCACTGGCGCCCAGCCCCGCTGCCGCCACCTGTGCGCCGGTGTGTCCCGCCACAGCTCCCTCCGGCAGAAGCCCCGCCTCCGCCGTGTCGCCGCGGCCGGGTGCGGGAGCGGGATCGAGGGCCGGGGCCGCTTCCCCGGGCCTGCCGGCCACCAGGGGCGGGCTCCTGAGCTCGGCGGGTGGTGTGCGGGCAAGGGTGGCCTTGCCGGGGCTGAGGGGCCGTGGCGACGCAATGGTGGCTCCCAGTGGCTTCGGGCCAGCTGCTGTCGGGCAGCAGGGCCGGCCCGGGCTGCGGCCGGGCTGCGCCTAGCGCCGCGTGGGCGGGCAGGGGCGATGCCCCAGGGACCGCGGGCCCCGGGCCCCGAAGCCTCCGGGGCCACGTCCCTGTGAGCGACGTGCGGGATCTTGGGCGGGGCGCCAAGCGCCGAAGGGTTTGCTGGGTCACGCCGCCCTCGGCTGGGAGGTGGTGGCCAAACCCTCCGCCACCGCCCGATACCCGAGACGTCCGTTCCCCCTGCCTGGGCGGGCTGACCGCCGGGCTGGCTGGCCCTAAGGCGCCAGCGCCAGCGCAACTGGGCCTCAAGAGGCAGCCCGCGGTCCCCGCCCCCGTCAAACGGCCATACCACCCTGAAACGCGCCCGATCTCGTCTGATCTCGGAAGCTAAGCAGGGTCGGGCCTGGTTAGTACTTGGATGGGAGACCGCCTGGGAATACCGGGTGCTGTAGGCTTTTTGCCTCCCGCTCCGCCTTCTCCTTTACTCGCCCGCGGGCGGTGGCCGCCGGCTCCGCCCCCGCCGGGCCCCGCTGCAGGCCCCACCTCCTCAGGCCCCTCCCACCACGGCGCGCGTGCGCCGGAGGGGCCGCTCCCCGCCGGCCCGGCCGGCCGGGCGGCCAGAAGGCGGCCCCGGAAGGCAGCCGCACCCCGGACGCTCCCCGGGGTGGCTGGCCCGGACCCAGAATCCGCCGCGGGCCCGGTTGCCGTCCTTTCGGCCAGCGAGCCCCTCGACCTGCACCTGGCCGCCCCCACTGGCGCCCAGCCCCGCTGCCGCCACCTGTGCGCCGGTGTGTCCCGCCACAGCTCCCTCCGGCAGAAGCCCCGCCTCCGCCGTGTCGCCGCGGCCGGGTGCGGGAGCGGGATCGAGGGCCGGGGCCGCTTCCCCGGGCCTGCCGGCCACCAGGGGCGGGCTCCTGAGCTCGGCGGGTGGTGTGCGGGCAAGGGTGGCCTTGCCGGGGCTGAGGGGCCGTGGCGACGCAATGGTGGCTCCCAGTGGCTTCGGGCCAGCTGCTGTCGGGCAGCAGGGCCGGCCCGGGCTGCGGCCGGGCTGCGCCTAGCGCCGCGTGGGCGGGCAGGGGCGATGCCCCAGGGACCGCGGGCCCCGGGCCCCGAAGCCTCCGGGGCCACGTCCCTGTGAGCGACGTGCGGGATCTTGGGCGGGGCGCCAAGCGCCGAAGGGTTTGCTGGGTCACGCCGGCCCTCGGCTGGGAGGTGGTGGCCAAACCCTCCGCCACCGCCCGATACCCGAGACGTCCGTTCCCCCTGCCTGGGCGGGCTGACCGCCGGGCTGGCTGGCCCTAAGGCGCCAGCGCCAGCGCAACTGGGCCTCAAGAGGCAGCCCGCGGTCCCCGCCCCCGTCTACGGCCATACCACCCTGAACGCGCCCGATCTCGTCTGATCTCGGAAGCTAAGCAGGGTCGGGCCTGGTTAGTACTTGGATGGGAGACCGCCTGGGAATACCGGGTGCTGTAGGCTTTTTGCCTCCCGCTCCGCCTTCTCCTTTACTCGCCCGCGGGCGGTGGCCGCCGGCTCCGCCCCCGCCGGGCCCCGCTGCAGGCCCCACCTCCTCAGGCCCCTCCCACCACGGCGCGCGTGCGCCGGAGGGGCCGCTCCCCGCCGGCCCGGCCGGCCGGGCGGCCAGAAGGCGGCCCCGGAAGGCAGCCGCACCCCGGACGCTCCCGGGGTGGCTGGCCCGGACCCAGAATCCGCCGCGGGCCCGGTTGCCGTCCTTTCGGCCAGCGAGCCCCTCGACCTGCACCTGGCCGCCCCCACTGGCGCCCAGCCCCGCTGCCGCCACCTGTGCGCCGGTGTGTCCCGCCACAGCTCCCTCCGGCAGAAGCCCCGCCTCCGCCGTGTCGCCGCGGCCGGGTGCGGGAGCGGGGATCGAGGGCCGGGGCCGCTTCCCCGGGCCTGCCGGCCACCAGGGGCGGGCTCCTGAGCTCGGCGGGTGGTGTGCGGGCAAGGGTGGCCTTGCCGGGGCTGAGGGGCCGTGGCGACGCAATGGTGGCTCCCAGTGGCTTCGGGCCAGCTGCTGTCGGCAGCAGGGCCGGCCCGGGCTGCGGCCGGGCTGCGGCCTAGCGCCGCGTGGGCGGGCAGGGGCGATGCCCAGGGACCGCGGGCCCCGGGCCCCGAAGCCTCCGGGGCCACGTCCCTGTGAGCGACGTGCGGGATCTTGGGCGGGGCGCCAAGCGCCGAAGGGTTTGCTGGGTCACGCCGGCCCTCGGCTGGGAGGTGGTGGCCAAACCCTCCGCCACCGCCCGATACCCGAGACGTCCGTTCCCCCTGCCTGGGCGGGCTGACCGCCGGGCTGGCTGGCCCTAAGGCGCCAGCGCCAGCGCAACTGGGCCTCAAGAGGCAGCCCGCGGTCCCCGCCCCGTCTACGGCCATACCACCCTGAACGCGCCCGATCTCGTCTGATCTCGGAAGCTAAGCAGGGTCGGGCCTGGTTAGTACTTGGATGGGAGACCGCCTGG